>NC_091951.1:327541696-327636696 GCF_031021105.1 Erythrolamprus reginae | reverse complement strand
GTTGGTTGATTGACTGATTGACTGATTGATTGATTGATTTCTATGATGCCCCTTTCCAAAAGAATCAGGGTGGCTTACAACATATAAAAACAGTGATTTAGAATAAAATTAATCCAATTAATATAGAATTACATGGCTATCTAAAATGTCCAATTAATTTTTTAAGAAATCAATCACACCCATTCTTACAACAATCACACAATCATTCATTGGCCAGGGATCAAGATCCAATTGGCCCAAACCTGATGACATAAATGAGTCTTAAGACTCTTATGAACATCAAAGAGGGTGGAGGCAGTACAAATCTCTGGTGGGAGCTGATTCCAGAGGACTGGGGCCTCCACAGAGAAGGCTCTTCCCCTAGGTCCTGCCAAACAATTGTCTAGTTGACAGGACCTGGAGAAGGCTGACTCTGTGGTACCTAACCAGTCGCTGAGATTCATGCAACATATTGTCTTTTCTTTCTGCTTTCCAGGACTCTGTATAGGTCCTCTGATGTCAGAGGATTACGGCAAATTGCTTTGCTATTATTGATCTTTTAAGAGTATTCATAACTTAGTGTTATGCTAGCAGTGAGTACAATATTAGAAAAATACCACATTAAGATAAAACTTCATTAATATTAAAAGAGGACTGGAGAGTTGATGAGATTTAGTGACATATGTTCAATTCTACATAGCCAAACTTTTCAGGGTGAAGAGATAATTGAGTCTACGGAATGGGGTGGCATACAAATCTAATAAATAAATAAATAAATGATTTAAGTAAACAAGCAAATAAATATAATGTTCTCTTCTGGGCGTTATATGTATGTATGTGCCTCAGTGGTACAGTTGTTAGAGTGCAGTACTACAGTCTACTTCTGCTGGCTGCCTGCAATTTGGCAGTTCAAATCTTACCAGGCTCAAGGTTGACTCAACCTTCCATCCTTCTGAGGTTGGTAAAATGAAGACCCAGATTTTTTGGGGTAATATGCTGACTCTGTAAATCACTTAGAGAAAGCTATAAAGCACTGTGAAACGGTATATAAGTCTAGGTGTTATTGCTTTATATTCTTATGGAAGTAAACATTGCTTCAGTTGCTTCTGTTTTATCCTTATTACTAATAATATTTTCATCTTAAAATATAGCTGCCAAATCCTTACACAATCTTTGGATACTTTGAATATTTTCCAAACTTAATCCATCACAGTCAAAATATCCATTCATTCAATAATTAGTTCAGTGCAACAGTGCAACAAAATTGGACATAATTAAAACAAGCCACGTCTTGACAATTATTTCTTTTTCATCAAAATACAGAACTGTGAAACTGAAAAGAAATGTATGTTATTTAAATATGCCAGTTATAGAGGACTAAAGAAATATTAAATGGAATCACTAAGTACCAGTGGAGATGTCTGTCTGCTTGCTTTTCTAACTTGCAAATTTTACATGGAAATAAATCTCAATACTGTAGATTTTTTGGAATTCTTCTCCTATACAATCACGCATAGAATTACTCTATGTAACATAGGCAACTAATTCTCCCTGAGTTTCAAAGGTGATTGTGCTGGGATTGCTTTTCGCTGTCTTTTATGATACTCTTTACATGACACAATACAAAATCTTTCTTTCACTCCGATTAGGTCATTTGGGAGTGCTTTTGTTCCTTTCATTCAACACCTGGCTTACAAAATTCTATAGAAAATGTGCATTTTTTAGTTTCCTGTGTAAGGGCTGGGGAAGGGAGCTATAAAAAAAAGCTGAATACCAAGAGCATGGGGATGATGAAGACACACCACTCAGCAACTTGGTGACCTACTTTCTTATTAGGGTAATTACATTTTTGAAGTCACCATTTTGTTTGAAAAGCTACCCTTGCAGTATGTCAGCAAATGTACAGCTGATCAGTTAAGAAGTTTCTGAACGTCTTCAAAGATTGGCAGAATCCTGTAAGAGACTCTGACCACAACAGTCAAAAATCAAAACTAAGAAAAAGAGAAAGGAGAGTGATACAAATAAGTCAAAGGAAACATAGCTGGCTAAGAAGATAATATTTATGTCAAATAAAAATAACTCGAAATGGATAAATAGAATAATGACATGAAATAGCTGAAGCAATAATAAGAATCATAGTGAGGCCATAACAATAGTAATAACATAATAAAGAAAACAAAGGTAGAACCCAAGGCAGGCACCTTAGATGCAGTCACAAAACAACCAAGCATCACTTAAACACTTTGGGCATTAACCAAATCACCATCAGTCAATTACAAATGTCAGATTTATCTATCTATCTATCTATCTATCTATCTATCTATCTATCTATCTATCTATCTATCTATCTATCTATCTATCTATCTATCTAGATTTGATTTGATTTGATTTGATTTGATTTGATTTGATTTGATTTGATTTGATTTGTATGCCGCCCCTCTCCGCAGACTTGGGGCAGCTAACAACAATAATAAAAACAGCATGTAACAATCCAATACTAAAACAACGAAAAAACCCTTATTATAAAACCAAACATACGTACAAACATACCATGCATAAAATTGTAAAGGCCTAGGGAGAAAGAATATCTCAATTCCCCCATGCCTTTTCTTAAGCCTTTGGTGTTTTTAAATCCAACTGCCTACTTTATCAGTCAGCTTCTTTTGACTGTAAATAACTATTTATTTTCCCCAAAATAACCAGTAAATTACTCAGTTTATATTTTATAGCTTCTTTATTTTTTTATATTTTTTGAGTTATTACAAAATAACATTTTATATTGGAGAAAAAAAATCTGTTTTAGCTAAGAAAGCTGAAAGTTTTTCAGCTATAGAAGAACCATTGTACCTACCTGAACGGTCTTCTCAATGCACTGGAAGGAGAGTCCAACATGGGTATTTCTCCAATCTTATTGGTAGAGACTGAGTTAAAAATTTAAATATTAATTGAGCACCGCCCCCTCTGCTCTTCCCATGAGCCAGTTTTAAAAACAAAAACCATATAAAGAGGATAACCAAATTTTTATTATAATAATTAACAACTGACTAACTGCCCACTCCGGCGTCCCTGCACCCATAAGCATACCGGGTGGGTTTGGACTCTCCTTCCAGTGCATTGAAAAGACCGTTCAGGTAGGTACAACGGTTCTTCTCCACTGCATCTGGAAGGAGAGTCCAACATGGGATATACCAGAGATTTACGGCCCATGGGAGGGAGAAGGTCTTGTCAGGGACGTTGGAGAAACACAAACTCGTTGTAAAACACGTCTCCCAAAAGCTGCTTCAGCTGAAGCGAAGGAGTCCAACTTGTAATGCCGTATGAAGGTTGAAGGAGCTGCCCACGTGGCAGCCCTGCAGATGTCATCTATGGACGCCTGTGTGACCCAGGCCGCTGAAGTGGCCGCACTCCTTGTGGAGTGAGCTGTCACTCCTGCTGGTACGGGTTGTTCCCGAGCCCTGTACGCCTCCGTGATACAGTCTCTAATCCAACGGCTAATCGATGTGGATGAAATTCCAAGTCCCTTCTTCCCTTGTGAGAACGCGACGAACAGTCTCTCCGTTCACCGAAAGGATTCCGTTCGCCTCACATAAATCTTGACCGCACGGCGTACGTCTATCTTGTGCCATCGTAACTCTGATGGATGGGTATCGTGGGTGCAAAAATCCGGAAGAATCAGTTCCTGTTTCCTGTGAAAGTCTGAATTTAACTTCGGTATGAAGGAAGTCTCAGTACCACCCTGTCCGGGTGGAAGATGCAAAGGTCCGGCCTTACCGACAAGGCAGACAGTTCCGACACCCTTCGTGCCGACGTAATCGCGACTAGGAAGGCTGTTTTAATAGACAATAGTCGTAGTGATATGGACCTCAAAGGTTCAAATGGTGGCTTAGACAAGGCCCTGAGTACTAGTGCGAGATCCCACGATGGAAATCTCCGAACCGGCGGGGCATGCTGGTTCGATGCTCCCCGCAGGAAATCCTTCACCCAAGGGTGGTAAGCCAAAGATCTTACGTCCTCCACTTGTATCATGGTGGAAAGGGCCGCCACATGTCGTCTTAGTGTGTTCGGTGCTAGCCCACGCTCAAGTCCTGCTTGCAAAAATTCGAGAACGGTGATCACCGACACCATCCTAGGGTTAACTTGTTGCTTTTCGCAAAAACTGCAAAAGGCTGCCCATGTCGTTTGGTAAATGCGAGACGTTGAAGGACGCCTTGCGGCCTGCATAGTATCAATGACCTTGTCAGGTAGTTTCAATTGTCGTAGTCAGAGCCGCTCAAGGGCCAGACGGTTAGTTGAAGCCACTGTGGGTCTGGATGTTGTAGGCTCCCCTGGCTCAGTGATATCATCCAGTCTGGGATCCTCCATGGGGGTGACTCTGACAGCGCCACCAGATCGGAGAACCACGGGTGACGGGGCCAATGAGGAACTACCAGCAGCACCTCCGCTTTTTCCCACAGAATTTTGTCCACCACTCGCTGGACCAGGTTCGTTGGTGGGAATGCGTAAAGTAGGGCCGGTGGCCAGGGTGTCAGCAGGGCATTGACCTTCTCCGCTCCGGGCTCTGGAAACCGTGTGTAGAACCTCGGCAGCTGAACATTCCGGGAGCTTGCAAAAAGATCTATTGATGGGGACCCAAATCTGGCGACCATCTGTTGGAAGATGCTCGGCTCTAGTCTCCATTCTGACGGATCCAGGGTAGACCGGCTTAGCCAATCCGCCTGCGTGTTGCTGACTCCCGCAATGTGTTCCGCTGACAGGGACTGTAGATGACTTTCGGCCCAGTTGAAGAGATTGTCCGTCTCCTTCATGAGTCGTTGTGACCGTGTGCCCCCTTGGTGGTTCAAGTGGGCCCTGGTCGCGACATTGTCCGTGAGCACCAACACGTGCCTTCCCTGGACCAAAGATGTAAATGTCTGTAGAGCTAGGAATACTGCTCTTAGTTCCAAAAAGTTTATGTTGATGGGCGATAGATCCTCCGCCCTCCACAGACCTTGAGCCATCTGGGTCCCGATGTGGGCACCCCATCCTGTAAGACTGGCGTCTGTGGTCAGGATGACCTGGTTCCGCATTTGGAATGGAGATCCGATGGCTATTGCGGTAGATGTCCACCAGCTTAAGGAGTCCCTGACCTGCTGTGGTAAATGTACCAGCCTGTGGGAGTGGCTCACCTTGGTTCTCTGAGCCGGGAGCAGGAACCATTGTAATGTCCTGACGTGATATCTGGCCCAAGGAACGATGCCAATCGCTGACACCATAGTGCCTAGTATCTTTGACAGTAGAGATAAGGGAACTGGTCCCCGGTGGATGCTGGACACCAAGCATCGTATGTTGTTCTGTCATTCTGTCGACAGTGCTACCGTGCCCGCCTGAGTGTCTATAACCGCACCAAGGTGTAGTAAACTGGTGGTGGGCGTGAGCTGGCTCTTTTCCACATTGATGGTAAAGCCGTGGCATTGCAGTGTGTGTATGGTCTCGGTGAGGTCTCTCCTTGCCGCTGCCTGGGACCTGGACAAGATGATGATGTCATCCAGGTAGGCCATCAATCTGATGCATCGTGCCCGTAAGTTGGCTGTCAGCACGTCCAGGAGTTTGGTAAAGGTGCGTGGGGCCGATGAAAGGCCGAATGGCATTGCTCTGTATTGGTAATGCCTCCCTTCTGAGCAGAAGCGGAGGAACCTGCGATGTTCTGGATGTATGGGAACGTGCAGGTATGCTTCCTTGAGGTCTATGGACGTTAAAAGGTCCTGTGCTCGCACAGAAGCCAGAATAGTGTGCAAGGAGTGCATCCTGAACCTCCGGTATCTTATGAAGAGGTTCAGTTGTTTCAGGTTTAGTAGCAGCCCCCGGAGGCCTTGGGTACGATGAATATCATTGAATAAAACCCTTGGCCTTCCTCCTGCCGGGGGACCTGTTCTATGGCTTGTATGTCTAACAGGTGCGTGATCTCCTTGCGCAACTGCAACTTTTTTTGAGAGTCTTTTATTCTTGGGCAGTGTAGGAAACGACTGGGGGGTGACTGAACGAACTCCAACTTGAGCCCGTGTGTTACGGTGGCCACAGCCCATTTGTCGGAGGAGGTCGCTTGCCAGGTGAAGCTGAATCCCTGGAGTCTGCCTCCTAAGGGCTGTGAGGTGGCCGAGTCACTTCGTGTTACGTTTGAACCCTCGTTGGTTGCCACCACGGAATGGCCTTCTGGACTGCTGGTATCCCCTTGGCCTGTCCTGGAAGGAACCGCGGTCGCTCCTGTAGGGCTGTGGATTGTATTGGCCCTGAGCAAAGGAGCTCTGGTTCTGGCCGGAGCTGGCAGATGCATCCCAACGAAAGGATTGGCGCCTCGAGTATGGCGTGGATCTACGGTCCTGTCGTCGGTTGGACCTGGGGAGGACCTTTCTCTTGTCCTTGTCCTCCACGAGGACCTTCTCCAACAGGTCTCCGAACAGGGTTGAGCCTTGGAAAGGACCGGATGCCAGCCGCCATTTAGATTTAAGGTCCGCCTGCCAGTTCCATAGCCACAGGAGCCGGCGAGAAGACAGCGTGGCGGCCATGCTCCTGGTGGAAAACTTAGCCGCATGTAGAGTGGCGTCTGCGGAGAATTACGTCGCCGCCCACAGCTTACTCAGATCCTGGCGAAGACGTCCGTCCTCCGGACCAAGGCGGGACTGCATTTCCTGAATCCACAACATCGATGCCCGGTTAATAAATGACGCTGCTGCAGCCGCTCTGAAACTCCAGCCGGACATCTGATGTGTCTTGCGCAGTAACGTTTCCGTTTTTCTCTCTTCAGGTCTCAGGCTGTCACCTGTCTCTGAAGGTACTAATGCGCTAGAAACCAGCGTCACGACAGGCTGGTCGATTGGGGGAAATTCCAATAGTTTCTCTACCTCCTCGTTGAAGGTATAGAATTTCCTCTCTAGGTTGGTAGGTCCCTGGGCTGCTGCAGGATACTGCCAGGGCCTTTTGATTCCCTTTACAAAAATGTCCGAGGCAGGAAACTGGTCAGACTCGGGCTGAGGCTCTTGTAGAAGTGTGGTCGAAGTGTTGCCAGTCTCAGTGACCTCTGTGGCTTTCTCTGAACCAGGAAGGTTCATTACATGCTTGGCTTTATATAACAGAGTCTTAAAAAGCGTTGGTTTGAACAGACCCACCGTGGGCGTCTGTTCTGGCGCTGTCTCATCCTCTGAGAAGCCATATTCTGGTTCACTGTCCTCGAATTGAGCTGGCTCTTCCAACAAGGACCCCAAACCTGAGGGGGGTGGTGCCAACCATGATTCCTTTGGTTGAAGAGGCTGCCTGCCATACTGCTGCGCTCCCATAGCCATGTTTTGCGAATAAGCACTGGCTATGATGTCCTGCAGATCTGGGGGCAAATTCTGCCACGCACCCGGCTGTGATCTCAATCCAGCTGCTGTGGGGGTAAAGGTGGCAGATGGTCCCTGGGAGCTCCTCCCCGAAGGCCCCGCTGACCCTGGTCTGGCCCAGGAAGTGCTGGGGGATGGCATGGCTTGAGGCATGGACAGAAACTGTCTATCTGGGGACCAGTCCCCTGCAGGTTGGACCCCCATAGGCCCAAAGGTGGCTGGGGGCAACATGGGGTCTGATCCTTGTCTCTGGGCTGGAGGTAGCCCCGCTGGAGATGATTGTAATGCAGCCTCCAGCTTTTTTTCGAGCGCTTTGATGCGCTTTTCAGCCTCTTTGATGGAAGAGGTGGAGGCAGGGGAATGGGAGGACTTGGCCTTCTCCTTCCCCTTCCCCTTGGCCTTGTCCTTTGGTGGCCTAGGGGATTCAGCCTTATCGCTGCCCTGACGGTCTTCCATAGTACTCACAATGTCCAAATGAGCCTCCAAAACCTCTCAGATTGACCTCCGGTAGCTGTAGCCTCACTGCGTCAGGTAAAAATGGCGTCCGTGTCCCTGCTGGGCCCGCGCCTGCGCATTGGGCTGCCTGGCCCCTTCGCGCTCTTTTGCCGTCAGGGGGGGCGTTTTCGTGCCTAATGACGCGACGCCCAATCGCCTCACCCAATATGGCGGCGCCCGCGCCTCCAGGCATCCGGGCTAGTCCCCAGGGTCGTCCGGCCTCTGGGGCTCTGGACCCTTCTCACTCCTCGCCTCCACGGCTCCGGGAGAGGGGCAGCTGTTTCCTCAGCCGCTCTGACGGCCGCTGCTCTCGGCGGCGGTTCCGGCGGCTTCGGCGGCAACTGCGGCGGCCGCCGCGCTGAACAGCTGTGAGGCGCTTCCCTGCCGGCCGAGCCGGATTGCCTCCAAGCCTCCCAGTGGAGGGGCATTCCCCTCCACCTTCGGCTCGCAGCCCTGGTATGACCTCGGAGGTCAGGGACCCCAGGCTGGCTGCTCCTCTGCGGGGTGTTCCCTTGGGGGGAATACAAGACCCCTGAGGAGGATCGTTGGGGGTGCTGCCCGCGGAGGGCAGAGACCCCAGCCGTCTGTTCCACTTCGTTTCTGCAATCTGAAAAACAAAGAAACAGATTAAACAGGTTATACATTTATTTTCCTATTTTATTCTATTTTAAAACAATTCAAAGTTCTTCAGAACAAACTCAGCATGTCTCTACTCTTAGACTGAGTTTTTAAAACTGGCTCATGGGAAGAGCAGAGGGGGCGGTGCTCAATTAATATTTAAATTTTTAACTCAGTCTCTACCAATAAGATTGGAGAAATACCCATGTTGGACTCTCCTTCCAGATGCAGTGGAGAAGAAGGGTCTTTTCATTTAAATGGAAAATTATGTTTTCTTTACTATGGTTTTTCTATCGTACTTTTCCCGTATTGTATATATTCAGAAGATGTTTTGAATAATTCTTCAACAGTATATTAGAATGTTCTAAATGTGATGATGGTATATATTGGTAGTTATAGAGATTATTAGGTACATACTGCATCTTCATAGTGTAAGAGCAATAACACTAAATTGATAGTCAATTTTCTAGAAAGTTTTTAATATTTATCATCTTTAGAAAAAGAATGGTTTGGCACCACATCCAGCAAATACCCAATATTGTGTTTGAAGATCCTATTTAATCTATTACACTGATCATATTCTGCACAAATGGTGGCTTGGTATTTACATGCAATTCACTAGCAGCTTTTTTATGGTACCCAGAGTCTGACTTTACACTGTGAAAATTGAGAAATACAGAGCAAAATTTCTTCCTTTTTCATTCAAACTACCTGAAACTGCTTTGTGAAATAAACAAATCCTTGTATCAATAAAATTATGTGATATTGTTCTAGTCCTTTGATTTATTTTCACATTCCACTCTGACGCAGATTTGAAACTCAGCAATTGACAGTATTTCTACTGCTAAAGACAATAAGTTCTTAATTAACTTCCTTCCTTTCACAAGCTTAAAAGAACGTCTGAAAAAACACAATGAAAAATGAACAATACTTACAACCATACCATTTAGGGACACCCAACAATCTTCTGGGAAATCTTGAAGCAAAGGGACCAAGAACTGAAGGCAACCGTCCCAATGGCAAAGAAGCAACATCATTCCAATGAGATTGAAGATTCTTACCACAGCACTGGCTAGATCATAGGTCATGTGGAAAATCTGCAGGTAAAATTACAAACAATATGCAGTCATCAAAACCAAGATTTTACCATCGAGTTATGGTTTTTAAGGAAAACCTACAGTGGACTGAACAGTCCAAATCATATAAAGTAGTGCCATGAAGATTATGTTCTGGAAATATAATCCTTAGAATAGCAGAACTGAGAATAAAAAAACAATCATTTTGAAAAGGTAATAAAAGACTGGGCAAATTTGTACTTGTATTAGTTTATCCTAACATATAGTATTCTCCAGCTATATTAAATTAACATATAACTTCAAATGAATGTCAGTAAATAATCATTAAACTGTTATTACTTTTCTTTTATTCTTCACTTGATTCACTTTTTAGTTTTAAACTTTTAAATGAAAGACAAGTTAATAATTTATGATATGGATTTCTTCATGATTTGCTGAATCATGATAGAATTTGTTACAATCCCATCACGCTGAAGTATGCATCATCATGCCATGGGTTGCACTAAATACAAAAGTATCAGAAGAAAAACTCCAAGTTCAAAAGGGGACCTCTGCACTGGTTTGTCTGGTGCACCAATTGTGACCCTACTTGGATCAGGAAGCTGTCCTCACAGTCACCCATGCCCTTATCATCTCACGGTTGGATTATTGCAACACATTCTACACTGGTCCAGAATGCAGCCGCACGAGTGGTTTAAGGCGCACCTGGGTACATTCATATTACACCAATCCTCCACAAGCTGCAAGGGCTCCTTATTGGTCTTTGAGCTCAATTCAAGATGTTGGTTATTAACTTTAAAGGCCTTCATGGCTCAGAGCAAGGTTATCTTCGAGACCATCTTCTACCTCATCATTCCCAGCAACTGTTAAGATCCCACAGAGTTGGTTTTCTCCAGGTCCTCTCAGCTAAACAGCGTTGGCTGGTGGGTCTGCAGGGAAGGGCCTTCTCTGTGGCTGCCCCAGCTCTCTGGAACCAACTATCCCCTGAGATCTGGACTGCCCCAACTCTACTGGCCTTCTGGAAAGCACTGAAGACCAGGCTTTTCTGGCAGGCTTGGGTCCATTGATCTTTGGGAGGTCCGGCCTGAATAATATGCATGTATGTGATTTTTAACTGTTTTTTAAATCTTTCATGATGTTTTAAAATGTATTTTCTATATTCTGTTGTAAAACACCCAGAGTCCTTTAGGAGTTGGGTGGCATAGAAATACAATAATTTAATTTAAATTAAATAGTAACAATGTCTCTTTATCACAATGAAATATAATTACTAGAGCTCCTCTCATAATTTATTTTATAGAACATATTTTTGCAGGCATCATTGATTATGCGAATGTTATTTCACCAGAATGGCGCGATCAAGATTTGTTTGATTAGAATTATCAGAATGTATGTTTTCTCAGTGATGTCTCCCTGTGAAATATAGATGGCCAAATAATGCTAGGTATAATGGAGAAAACCATGCTGTTGTATTCTATGATGGAATATGCATGTTGCAAATCTGTATTAATGGTATTTATTTAAAAGTGTTACTCAAATTATTCATTTCAAAATGCACTTCAACCAAATATCACTGCAGTATGGAGCAAGGGTGAGTTCCGGATTTTGGTACTGCCAGTTTCATCAGGAATGTACCATGTGGGTGGGCATGTGTGCATGCACACTACTTAAAAAAAACCAAGATGGTGGAAATCACTGAGAAAACTAGCTCGGGGGCGTGGCAGGCCTGGGTCAGTGACCCAGGCCTGCCACGCCCCCGAGCTAGTTTTCTCAGTGATTTCCACCATCTTGGGTTTTTTTAAGTAGTGTGCACCACATTACAAACAGGTCTATAGAACTGGTTCAAACTGGTAGGATCACACCTCTGGTACGAGAGAAAAACAATGCACCCGAAAAGTTCACATACGTTTCCTACCCTCCAAGCAAATTTAACGACCCATTTTTACAGCTAAGGGAAAAAGCAAAGTTGTTGGAAAACAATAATCTGTAATATATAAAGTAATAATGTGCTTTCTCATTCAATGAGAGGAAAAACACAAGTCTTAAACATAGTAAGGAAGAAAAAGAAGAGAGAGAATTGAGTGATTGCCCCAAGTTGGTGTACAGTGAACCCTCGAGTTTCGCGTCCTCAAGGATCGCGAAAGGGCTATTTCGCTAGTTTTCAACCCGGAAGTAAACTTCACCATCTGCGCATGCGTGCCCTTCCACGCATGCGTAGATGGTGGAGTTTCCCCGCCGGGCAGAGGCTTCCCTGGGTCTTCCCCCTCTTGCCCCGGTAAGACCCCAGCGGCGGTGGGCTGGAGCGCGAGCTTGGGGCAGCCTAGCTCCGCTTCCCACCTGGGAAGCGGAGCCGGCAACAGCGTGGGCGGGCGGGCGGCGCGCGCGAGCTTGGGGCAGCCTAGCTCCGCTTCCCAGCTGGGAAGCGGAGCCGGCAACAGCGTGGGCGGGCGGGCGGCGCGCGCGAGCTTGGGGCAGCCTAGCTCCGCTTCCCAGCTGGGAAGCGGAGCCGGCAACAGCGTGGGCGGGCGGGCGGCGCGCGCGAGCTTGGGGCAGCCTAGCTCCGCTTCCCAGCTGGGAAGCGGAGCCGGCAACAGCGTGGGCGGGCGGGCGGCGCGCGCGCGAGCTTGGGGCAGCCTAGCTCCGCTTCCCAGCTGGGAAGCGGAGCCGGCAACAGCGTGGGCGGGCGGGCGGCGCGCGCGAGCTTGGGGCAGCCTAGCTCCGCTTCCCAGCTGGGAAGCGGAGCCGGCAACAGCGTGGGCGGGCGGGCGGCGCGCGCGAGCTTGGGGCAGCCTAGCTCCGCTTCCCAGCTGGGAAGCGGAGCCGGCAACAGCGTGGGCGGGCGGGCGGCGCGCGCGCGAGCTTGGGGCAGCCTAGCTCCGCTTCCCAGCTGGGAAGCGGAGCCGGCAACAGCGTGCGCGGGCGGCGCGCGCGAGCTTGGGACAGCCTAGCTCCGCTTCCCAGCTGGGAAGCGGAGCCGGCAACAGCGTGGGCGGGCGGGGCGGCGCGCGCGAGCTTGGGGCAGCCTAGCTCCGCTTCCCAGCTGGGAAGCGGAGCCGGCAACAGCGTGGGCGGGCGGGGCGGCGCGCGCGAGCTTGGGGCAGCCTAGCTCCGCTTCCCAGCTGGGAAGCGGAGCCGGCAACAGCGTGGGCGGGCGGGGCGGCGCGCGCGAGCTTGGGGCAGCCTAGCTCCGCTTCCCAGCTGGGAAGCGGAGCCGGCAACAGCATGGGCGGGCGGGGCGGCTGCGCGCGAGCTTGGGGCAGCCTAGCTCCGCTTCCCAGCTGGGAAGCGGAGCCGGCAACAGCGTGGGCGGGGCGGGCGGCGCGCGCGAGCTTGGGGCAGCCTAGCTCCGCTTCCCAGCTGGGAAGCGGAGCCAGCAACAGCGTGGGCGGGCGGGCGGCGCGCGCGCGAGCTTGGGGCAGCCTAGCTCCGCTTCCCAGCTGGGAAGCGGAGCCGGCAACAGCGTGCGCGGGCGGCGCGCGCGAGCTTGGGACAGCCTAGCTCCGCTTCCCAGCTGGGAAGCGGAGCCGGCAACAGCGTGCGCGGGCGGGCGGCGCGCGCGAGCTTGGGGCAGCCTAGCTCCGCTTCCCAGCTGGGAAGCGGAGCCGGCAACAGCGTGGGCGGGCGGGCGGCGCGCGCGCGAGCTTGGGGCAGCCTAGCTCCGCTTCCCAGCTGGGAAGCGGAGCCGGCAACAGCGTGCGCGGGCGGCGCGCGCGCGAGCTTGGGACAGCCTAGCTCCGCTTCCCAGCTGGGAAGCGGAGCCGGCAACAGCGTGCGCGGGCGGGCGGCTGCGCGCGCGAGCTTGGGGCAGCCTAGCTCCGCTTCCCAGCTGGGAAGCGGAGCCGGCAACAGCGTGGGCGGGCGGGCGGCGCGCGCGAGCTTGGGGCAGCCTAGCTCCGCTTCCCAGCTGGGAAGCGGAGCCGGCAACAGCGTGGGCGGTGCGGGCGGCGCGCGCGAGCTTGGGGCAGCCTAGCTCCGCTTCCCAGCTGGGAAGCGGAGCCGGCAACAGCGTGGGGCGGGCGGGCGTGCGGCGCGCGCGAGCTTGGGGCAGCCTAGCTCCGCTTCCCAGCTGGGAAGCGGAGCCGGCAACAGCGTGGGCGGGCGGGCGGCGCGCGCGCGAGCTTGGGGCAGCCTAGCTCCGCTTCCCAACTGGGAAGCGGAGCCGGCAACAGCGTGGGCGGGCGGGCGGCGCGCGCGCGAGCTTGGGGCAGCCTAGCTCCGCTTCCCAGCTGGGAAGCGGAGCCGGCAACAGCGTGGGCGGGCGGGCGGCGCGCGCGAGCTTGGGGCAGCCTAGCTCCGCTTCCCAGCTGGGAAGCGGAGCCGGCAACAGCGTGGGCGGGCGGGCGGCGCGCGCGCGAGCTTGGGGCAGCCTAGCTCCGCTTCCCAGCTGGGAAGCGGAGCCGGCAACAGCGTGGGCGGGCGGGCGGCGCGCGCGCGAGCTTGGGGCAGCCTAGCTCCGCTTCCCAGCTGGGAAGCGGAGCCGGCAACAGCGTGGGCGGGCGGGGCGGCGCGCGCGAGCTTGGGGCAGCCTAGCTCCGCTTCCCAGCTGGGAAGCGGAGCCGGCAACAGCGTGGGCGGGCGGGCGGCTGCGCGCGCGCGAGCTTGGGGCAGCCTAGCTCCGCTTCCCAGCTGGGAAGCGGAGCCGGCAACAGCGTGCGCGGGCGGCGCGCGCGAGCTTGGGACAGCCTAGCTCCGCTTCCCAGCTGGGAAGCGGAGCCGGCAACAGCGTGGGCGGGCGGGCGGCGCGCGCGAGCTTGGGGCAGCCTAGCTCCGCTTCCCAGCTGGGAAGCGGAGCCGGCAACAGCGTGGGCGGGCGGGGCGGCGCGCGCGAGCTTGGGGCAGCCTAGCTCCGCTTCCCAGCTGGGAAGCGGAGCCGGCAACAGCGTGGGCGGGCGGGCGGCGCGCGCGAGCTTGGGGCAGCCTAGCTCCGCTTCCCAGCTGGGAAGCGGAGCCGGCAACAGCATGGGCGGGCGGGCGGCGCGCGCGAGCTTGGGGCAGCCTAGCTCCGCTTCCCAGCTGGGAAGCGGAGCCGGCAACAGCGTGGGCGGGCGGGCGGCGCGCGCGAGCTTGGGGCAGCCTAGCTCCGCTTCCCAGCTGGGAAGCGGAGCCAGCAACAGCGTGGGCGGGCGGGCGGCGCGCGCGCGAGCTTGGGGCAGCCTAGCTCCGCTTCCCAGCTGGGAAGCGGAGCCGGCAACAGCGTGCGGGCGGGCGGCGCGCGCGAGCTTGGGACAGCCTAGCTCCGCTTCCCAGCTGGGAAGCGGAGCCGGCAACAGCTGTGCGGCGGGCGGGCGGCGCGCGCGAGCTTGGGGCAGCCTAGCTCCGCTTCCCAGCTGGGAAGCGGAGCCGGCAACAGCGTGGGCGGGCGGGCGGCGCGCGCGCGAGCTTGGGGCAGCCTAGCTCCGCTTCCCAGCTGGGAAGCGGAGCCGGCAACAGCGTGCGCGGGCGGCGCGCGCGAGCTTGGGACAGCCTAGCTCCGCTTCCCAGCTGGGAAGCGGAGCCGGCAACAGCGTGCGCGGGCGGGCGGCGCGCGCGAGCTTGGGGCAGCCTAGCTCCGCTCCAGCTGGGAAGCGGAGCCGGCAACAGCGTGGGCGGGCGGGCGGCGCGCGCGAGCTTGGGGCAGCCTAGCTCCGCTTCCCAGCTGGGAAGCGGAGCCGGCAACAGCGTGGGCGGGCGGGCGGCGCGCGCGAGCTTGGGGCAGCCTAGCTCCGCTTCCCAGCTGGGAAGCGGAGCCGGCAACAGCGTGGGCGGGCGGGGCGGCGCGCGCGAGCTTGGGGCAGCCTAGCTCCGCTTCCCAGCTGGGAAGCGGAGCCGGCAACAGCGTGGGCGGGCGGGCGGCGCGCGCGAGCTTGGGGCAGCCTAGCTCCGCTTCCCAACTGGGAAGCGGAGCCGGCAACAGCGTGGGCGGGCGGGCGGCGCGCGCGAGCTTGGGGCAGCCTAGCTCCGCTTCCCAGCTGGGAAGCGGAGCCGGCAACAGCGTGGGCGGGCGGGGCGGCGCGCACGCGAGCTTGGGGCAGCCTAGCTCCGCTTCCCAGCTGGGAAGCGGAGCCGGCAACAGCGTGGGCGGGCGGCGCGCGCGAGCTTGGGGCAGCCTAGCTCCGCTTCCCAGCTGGGAAGCGGAGCCGGCAACAGCGTGGGCGGGCGGCGCGCGCGAGCTTGGGGCAGCCTAGTTCCGCTTCCCAGCTGGGAAGCGGAGCCGGCAACAGCGTGGGCGGGCGGGCGGCGCGCGCGAGCTTGGGGCAGCCTAGCTCCGCTTCCCAGCTGGGAAGCGGAGCTAGGGTTTCCCCAAGCGCGCGCGCACCCCAGGCGCGAGCAATGGGGTGGGCGGGCGAAGGGCGGGCGGCAGTGGAAGTAAAAACACCATCTGCGCACGCGCAGATGGTGTTTTTACTTCTGCACCGCTACTTCGTGAAAAATCGATCATCGCTTGGGGTCCTGGAACGGAACCCTCGCGATGATCGAGGGTTCACTGTATATGTAAAAATGAGCTTAGTGTAGAAGAACTATTTAGAAAGAACTTGCAGAATGAGTTATGTATAACCCCCTCGGGTCAAAGCATAAGAAAGAAACTCAATATATGACTTTGTTAATATAATGAGGTTCAGAGAGTAATGTAGTCAGGCTTTCAATCTTTTGTTATATAACCCCCTATTAAAATAATAGGGTGTATCATTGCTGGTTTTCCTATAGACATAAGACATGAATGAATTGCTGCCTTTGCCACCTTCAATTTCACAAATTATTATTAGCATTCACTACCACCACAATTTTCATCCATTTGAAAAAATAGATTATTTTTGAACTGACTTTCAAAGGAGGATAATTTTGTGAAATGATCAAGTGTATTCTTAGACATAAAATGAAATAGCAATAGCATTTAGATTTATATACTGCTTTATAGTGCTTTACAGCCATCTCTAAGTGGTTTACAGTGTTAGCACATTAAGGAGTGGGAATTATGGCTCTGTCTTTTTGTACACAGGTAATCCTTGTTTACCATGATTGTTCAAGACTATGATGGCACGGAAAAAGGGCACCCATGTGATTGCAATCTGGGTACAGTGGTATCTCTACTTAATTTGTTCCATGACCAGGTTCTTAAGTAGAAAAGTTTGTAAGAAGAAGCATTTTTTCCCATAGAAATCAATGTAAAAGCAAATAATGCATGTGATTGGGGACACCACAGGGAGGATGGAGGCCCTTTTTCCTCCCAGGAGATTCCTAGAGAGATCCCATGGACGCTTCTCCCCACCTTTTCTGACCCTGTTCCCTCCCAGGAGATTCCTAGAGAGGCCCCACAGAGACTTCTCCCATCACTTTTCCGGCCCTGTTTTCTCCTAGGAGATTCCTAGAGAGGCCTCACAGAGGCTTCTCCCTGCTTTTTCCGGTTACAGTTTCAGAGGCTCGGGTTTGCAAGTGGAAAATGGTTCTTAAGAAGAGGCAAAAAAAATATTGAACACCCGGTTCTTATCTAGAAAACTTTGTAAGTAGAGGCGTTTGTAGGTAGAGGTACCACTGTACTTGGCAACTGCTTCACACAATGGTTGGAGGGTTCCCTGTACACGTGATTATCTTTTGCATCCTTTCCTGCCAGCTTCCCACTAGCAAAGGCAATAGGGAAATCATCTGAGAAGGTTGTACTTTGCTCTGCTAAAAGGCTTGCAACTGGTCCTTTGTGGGCCTCGTGCTATACTAACCTGCCCAGCAACAGCTAGCTATCCTTAGTGTTTTCACCATGCCTTATCTGCCTGCACGTCTGCTTGTAAGCTACCTGGAACTCACTTAATGACTTGTGATCCTTACTTAACAATGGCAATAATGAATGCTGGAATTGCCATTGCTAAGCAATGCAGTCATGTGACAACATACTTTATGTCCACGTTGTTTATAGAAATTCTGGTCCCAATAGTTGAGGACTACCTGTAATTTTCTCATTAGGTGACTGCAGTCTTCCTAACTTACCACATTTCAGTGGAGTCTAAAACATGAAGAGAAATATAATATTAACTTCTCCCATGGGGAAGACTTCAGAGTAATGGAAAGTTATATAATATAAAGTGTTAGCACATTGTTTTCATTCTAATAATACAAAAATGTAGCAAAATTTAAAAGAAATTACTAAGCACCCTGACAATAATATAAAGATACAGGAGATTGGTTGTATGGAAATATTTTGGCATAGTTATAAACTATCATCTACAAATATTAATACTATTCTTAGATGAATTCTGGAGACCTCACCTCCAAAAAGATATTGACAAAATTGAACAGGTCCAAAGATGGGCTACAAGAATGGTGGAAGGTCTTAAGCATAAAACGTATCAGGAAAGACTTCATGAACTCAATCTGTATAGTCTGGAGGACAGAAGGAAAAGGGGGGACATGATCGAAACATTTAAATATATTAAAGGGTTAAATAAGGTCCACGAGGGAAGTGTTTTTAATAGGAAAGTGAACAAAAGAACAAGGGGACACAATCTGAAGTTGGGGGAAAGATCAAAAGCAACATGAGAAAATATTATTTTACTGAAAGAGTAGTAGATCCTTGGAACAAACTTCCAGCAGACGTGGTAGATAAATCCACAGTAACTGAATTTAAACATGCCTGGGATAAACACATATCCATCCTAAGATAAAATACAGAAAATAGTATAAGGGCAGACTAGATGGACCAGGAGGTCTTTTTCTGCCGTCAGACTTCTATGTTTCTATGTTTCTATGAACTATAATACAGTTTGAGCAAAACTGATCTTTTCTTTTTTTATAATATTTTTATTGGTTGTTCTTTAAGACAAACAAGACAAACAACATTTAACATTTAAAGGAGCTACCATTGCTCCGCTAGGCATAGAAGTCTTACTAATACAGAAAAAAAAATCTAATTGTGATTTAGATCAATACAGAAAGATAATTCATGATATACTACTATAATATAACATCTACTTCGGTATTTCCATTTTAACATTGTAATTTAAATAATTGGAATCAATTCGAATATACTGAAAACTTTTCCATAAAATTTCTTAATGTACTACTGTAATATAACATCTACTTTTATATTTCCATTTTAACAATATAGTTAAAATAATTAGAATCAATTAATTAAACAAAAAACTTATATTTAAAATTTCTTAATATACTCCTATACTATAACGTCTACTTCAAAATTTTCATTATGATTAAAATAATTGAAAATTGATCTTTTCAATTTTTTGACTTTTTTGACTATTTGGAACTTGACATTTCTGAAGTTTACTTAATTTTTTTTTTAAAGTAGCCTAGAGAAGCTAACAATATACAACTGTTTTTATATTGCCTATAGTTATTTGGGGGGTTGGAGAAAATGCAGCATTTAATGGTAAGGAGAAGGCAATCTAGCAGCCTTGAGAAAAATTAAATATTTATGTAGATTTTGATTATCCACTACTGTAGCATACCATTAGCTTAAAGTAACTACAAACATTCTAAACTGCCTGGGTGATTTTGGCTATTCTCAGCCAAATCCACCTCTTCCTGTTGAGGAGAAAATAGAAGAAGGATTATTTGATATGCTTATCATCTTGAGTTACCTAAAAAACAATAAAGGTGCCTTAAAAAGATAAATTTGTTGATGTGATGATTGAATGATAAAATGAATGTCTGATTTAATAATTTATTAAAAACTGAACCTTTTTAAAATTAAGCCTTTTAGAACTGAATCTGTCATCCATCTACAGGCATATAGTTATTTTCTAGAATATGAGATTTTTTTCCCCCTTTAAAATTACAGAATTGAGACATTTTTTGCTTTGAAAACTATACAAAATACAGTGATGAGGACATTCCCCCCATTGGTTAGATTTAGAATTTCCCTCGGTGGGAGATTAAGAGAAGAGTCTGACAGTTGCTATATGAAGAGCTGTCAGACTGAGAAGCATGGTTGGTGGTCTGGAGTTGCTCTGTTTAGCACTATTAGCTTGTTAAGCCAATAAAGACTTTTGAATTCAGAGCACTGGCGATGAAGGTGGGATAGACTGAGGTGATAGACTAGGCTGAGTCACTGATCTGACTTTGCAAGCGCTATCCAGGAGAGGAGGGGTGTTGCATCCTTTGATGCTTGTGACAAGGATGTTCCCCCTGTTGGTTAGACTTAGAGTTTCCCTTGGTGGGAGATTAAAGCCCAGCCATTGGCTGAAGGGTCTGACAGCCACTATCTATATAAAGAGCTGTCAGAGCAAGAAGTGTGTTTGCTGGTCTGGAGTTGCCATGTTAGCATTGTTAGCTTGTTAAGCCAATAAAGGCTTAAATCCTGTCTCGCCTCAGTTCCTGTTCACCCTTGTTCTCCCATCAGAATACTAAGGATGTATGTTTCATTCCAATGAGTAAATCTGTAAAGTTGCAATTTATACTGCAGCTTTGATGTTGATGATGATATGGGTGAAAAAGTCAGTGAATTATAAAACACTTTTGAAATTTGCATAGTTGAAATGAGAAATTTCTTTTTGTGTATTTGAAAGCATTAAAATAACTTGTCATGCTACTTGAACTCGGGAGATTTACAGTATTTTAGCCTGCCATGTTGTTGTGAACCATCCGGAGTCTACGGAGAGGGGTGGCATACAAATCCAATAAATAATAGTAATAATAATAATAATAATAATAATAATAATAATAATAATAATAATAATTTCTGAATGGTGGACCCGTCAAATCCAGAGGGTACCAGACAGAAGAAGCTGTATGTGTGTATCACTGATACAAGTTTTGAGATAATGTTAAATATAAATCTTACCTCAATTTATAATCTCTGTCATAACCTTTTAAACTGAGATTTTAAAATAAATCTACAAATTTTAGAAGCCATAAAGCTGCCGATATGCTTCTGTGCACAGTAACATCTTTTCCTAGATGTTTCTCGCCTTAAGGAAAACTCAAGCCTTCGTAAATCTTCCCAGAAACTATTCTCATTTCTACAGGTGATGACTCATTCATGTACAAACCAACAAATTAATCCAACCAAGGAATCACACCCACATTTACGAGCAAATTATAGGACACATGCTTGGGGTCACAAATGCCTTACAAAATCAAACTACAGTAGCTATACCATCTAACTTCTTTTTCAAAAGTTCACAAAATCTTTTACTAACCAATAGCTGTATGTTAATTAATGTTGTAAACTAATGTTATGCCCCTGGGCTGATCTGACATTTCAGATTGGTAGTATTTTTTTTTTCTCTTGGGACCTTCAGAAGCTAGAAAGATGTAGCCTTGTATGGCATTATCAATATCGCAAGTGTTCAAATAAGACTATCTCCAAAGCACTGCTGTTCTCAAAGAAATTTTGGGAAAAGAAAGATTAAGCTCACTGACAGCAAGGTGTGCATGATGTGCCCTGCCAATGGGGGAGATAAATGGATTTAATTTTAGCAAAAATGATAAAAACAATGTTGGGGATGAGAAGGCTATTAACTGTTTCTGCATGTCCAGTTTCTGCGGTTGAATTGCTACAAAGTGAGTGGTTATCCTCCTGTCACTATCCAAATAACTAGCATGTTTTCTCCAAAATAAAATCCTGTCTTATTTTTATTTTTTTTGAACCCTGAAATAAGTGCTTAGCCTTTTTGCCACACACTTATTATAATGGTTCAAGTCTACAGAGAGGGCAGGCATACAAATCCAGTAAGTAAGTAAGTAAGTAAGTAAGTAAGTAAGTAAGTAAGTAAGTAAGTAAGTAAGTAAATAAATAATAAATAAATAAACAAACAAATAAATAACATAAATAAAATAAATAAATAAATAAATAAACAAACAAATAAATAAATGGGATGTCTTATTTTGATCAGGGTGAATTAGAGAGTCAGCAAGGAAGAACAGAGAGAAACAACTCTAACTTTTAAAAACTAAGGACAAAACAGAACATAATTAAATCCAAACATTTTAATACCAACAGAAAGGTTAGATTAAGTTATGAATAGGAATAGAATTCATGTCATCAATACAGTACATCTTTTGAAATATTACTGCTACTTGGATGAGATTTTAGATGGATTATTGTCAAACAATTCTTTAAAACACGACATCTTGTTCCTAAGATCTGAGCTAAAATGGTATTTTAAAGCAACTGATGTAATAACAGGCAAAAAGAAACAAAAGAAGATCGAAAGAAATTGAATAAATGAAATAAAGCTGAGTGTATGTGTCAGCCTTCTCAGCAATGGAAGAGGACAGCTACCAGATTATTATATATTATTAAAGTAACCTATCAGTGGAGAAGTTGTAGCTAAAAATTGCTGAAATCTACTCTCTATTTTTGGTAATTTAACAGTAATATAATGGAACCAATCATAAATCCCTCATATACTGCATGTATTTAAAAATCAGGCCATATGTTCAGACTTTGTAAATTATTCTAGAATCAATTGTGATGAAAAGCTGTAAAGGAATGTTCCAAATAAATTGATTCAGCAACATGGATTAAGGGAGCTATAGCTTCAGCTTGAATTAATGAGTTGTCATTCCCTAATACAGATTTTTCATCAGAATTCAAACACTGAGATACTCAAATTGTAAAATATGATTATCTGGAGATTGCAAGCAAAGTATAAATATGATTCTCTGGGTATTGCAAGCAAAGTGGAGGTGGAGGGGTGTGTGTGTGTGTGTGTGAGAGAGAGAGAGAGAGATTTTTTTAAACTATGCAGTCAAACCTATCATTCTGGAATTGTAAAGGTTTGTGCGAATGACCTTGGAAGACCAGGCAAAGAACTGCTGCCCAAGGGAATGCTCAGATAAAAGGAAGCATAGACTACATATGCCACACAGTAGGCAGAATAAGAACAGACACTCCCTATGTCATGGGATATAAAGATTGCAGTTGAAATATTGTACTTTCAGATTTGCAAGATTCTGATAATGTATCTTTTCAATAAAGTAGGATTTGGCCATGTTTCATATCTGGTCTATAGGGATAAGTCTGACAGGAATTCCCAAGTCTGATCCTGCTTAGTTACTAGCCCAAATAAAAACACTTTTTTTAATTAAAAGAGTTAAAATTCAGCTAAACACAAAGACTAAAATATAATGCTCTCCAAAGACCTATCTACAAGCTTGTCTCATTTCTCAAAGTGAGAAATTACTCCCCCCCCCAAAAAAAAGTAAATACAGTTATACCTTGTCTTACAAACTTAATTGGTTCCGGGATGAGGTTCTTAAGGTGAAAAGTTTGTAAGACGAAACAATGTTTCCCATAGGAATCAATGGAAAAGCGATTAATACGTGCAAGCCCAAAATTCACCCCTTTTGCCAGCTGAAGCGTTGGTTTTTGCGCTGCTGTGATTCCCCTGAGTCTCCCCTCCCTGGGAAACCCCACCTCCAGACTTCCATTGCCAGCGAAGTGCCCATTTTTGTGCTGCTAGATTCCCCTGCTGGGATTCCCCTGTAGCATCACAAAAACACGGAAGTCCGGAGGTGGGGTTTCCCATGGAGGGGAGCCTCAAGGGAATCCCAGCAGCGCAAAAACGGGCACTTCGACTGGCAAAGGAAGTCCAGAGGCGGGGCATCCCGCCGCTGGCGGCATGTTTGTAAGGTGAAAATTGTTTGTAAGAAGAGGCAAAAAAATCTTAAACCCTGGGTTTGTATCTCGAAAAGTTTGTATGACGAGGCGTTTGTAAGATGAGGTATCACTGTATATCCCTGAAAGACTTTTCTTATACACAGCTTTAGGAAAACATGACATAGTATAGACATCACCGTCACTCAATCTTTCTCCTAAACTTTGAAGAAGAAATGATAATACTAATGATAATGAGTCATCACCATGTCTGGGCTTTGTCTCCAACATCCTGGTGAGAAAACATCAAAATACAGAACACCATTCATTTTTATAACTCTTGCAACCTATAATTTTTTTCGTTGCACTTTCATGTGAAAATCACTCAGGAATCATGATTTTAATGACTTCTGCTCTGCTGGTGTCCTTCAAAAGCAATCATTAAAGCAACCATTATCTATTTTTTCTAAGTGAGAGAGGCAGGTTGGAAAAGAAACCTGAGATTTGGCTTCATTCCTTGTCTGTTTTTATGTAAGCTACAAACCCATCATAACAACAAAAAATATTTCCTCTGAAAGTTAACCAATTTGCTTTTCTCAAACCTATACCCTACAGCAAGATAATTTCAGGCCAATTTTTGCACCCCAGTATGCTGATCAAATGTCTTCTTGTGATGACTAATTCTCAGAAGCATTATGTGTTCCTCTCCCTCTCTCTCTCTCTCTCTCTCATTGCAACCCAGGGTGGCTTTAGAAATTGAAATCTGAAATTCAGCTCTTTTCTCTTTGAGTAATTTTGGAACATTTTCTTTTTTAAAAAAATCTGGGAAAAGAAGTATTTTGCACCCCAGAATTATCCTGCTGCCGATTCTTCCTCTCCCAAGAAAAAAATAGGTTGAAAAATTAGTCCCTAACCTTTCCAGAGATGCTACTTACAAATCTTTGGCTGTGGGTACAAGCATGGCAGCCCACAAATAATAAAAAAAGTCCTCCGTTCATGCAAAACACAAAAAGTAGAAAAGTAGTAGTCACAAATGTCTATTAAGAGGAAAGTGAGTTGGAATAAAATTAAATTGTAGAAATGAAAGAACTAAAGAGTAAAAGAACTAAAGAGATTTACTCAGCCCTAGGCAAGGTGATTATTACATCTCATATAGTACAAGTTGCTGCCCCATTTGCCAGAACACATAAAAAACTAATGAGGAAAGCTTTTGAGCATTGCCAATCAATCCAGCTTCTATGATGGAGAAGCATAACTATTGTTGATCATGGCATTCTCAGCAAAAAGATCAATATCAAACTGTTCGCTTGATTCAATGCCTGCAGAAAATAAATGAAGCTTTCTTATTGATGTCATTATAGTTAAAGTGTATGGTCCCAATGCCCTACATAGTTTGTAACACTTAGTAGTGCTCAAAATGAATGCTGCGTCTGAGACAGAACATGTGAAAAAGCTGCTGAGTGTAATTTTTTTGGTTACGCCTGGAAGGTAGCATTACTTAATGAAGTCCAAGTGCATACTTAATTCACAGTGTATTTGAGGACAGTAATAGTTCAGCACCAAATAAAAATAGATATGTATTTAACCTTTAAAATAAGAGGCATTTTGTATTGCAGATACAAAACCTGAATTCAAATAAACTAGCCTTGGGTGGGAGCCAGGAGACAGAAACAACAATGATTTAATGAATGATAACATATTTAATATATTTTAATATACTTAATTTATCATTAACTTGCTTTTGCAACACCACTGACAACACACTCACTCTCCAAAAAGACCTGGACTTTGTCTCAGACTGGTCTAACACCTGGCAACTTCAAATATCAACCAACAAATGCTCTACCCTCCACATTGGCAAAAAGAATCCTAACCGCACATACAAACTGAATAAACAATCTCTCACTGCCAACCCACATTCTGTAAAGGACCTTGGAATACTAATATCAAATGACCTAAGTGCTAAAGCCCACTGCAACAATATCGCCAAAAAAGCCTCTAAAGTTGTCAACCTGATCCTACGCAGCTTCTGCTCAGGCAACCTCACCCTACTCACAAGAGCCTACAAAACTTTTGCCAGACCCATCCTAGACTACTGCTCATCTGTCTGGAACCCATACCACATCTCAGACATCAACACCCTTGAAAATGTCCAAAGATATTTCATCAGAAGAGCCCTTTACTCCTCCACTCGAAACAGAATATCTTACGAAAATAGACTAACAATCCTAGGCCTAGAAAGCCTAGAACTACAACGCCTAAAACACGATCTGAGCATTGCCCACAAGATCATATGCTGCAATGTCTTACCAGTCAATGACTACTTCAGCTTCAACCGCAATAACACAAGAGCACGCAACAGATTCAAACTTAATACGAACCGTGCCAAACTTCACTGTAAAAAATATGATTTCAACAATTGAGTTATCGAAGCTTGGAACTCACTACCGGACTCAATTGTGTCAACCCCTAACCCCCAACACTTCTCCCTTAGACTCTCCATGATTGACCTCTCCAGGTTCCTAAGAGGCCAGTAAGGGCCGTGCACTGGTGTGCCTTTTGTCCCCTGTCCAATTGTCTTTCCTTTCTTTCACCTATCTTATATATTCTCTTCCTTTCATATATCCTCTCCTCTAAGTTCACCTTCACCCTCTTTTATATTATCACATGTCTATTTTCTTCCTATGTATTTATGTATTGGACAAATGAATAAATAAAATAAAAATGAAAATGGTTCAAGTTTCAATATATCATTCCCTCCATCCCCCTCTCCATATCTCTCTCCATCCATCCATCCATCCAATTCTTAAACATCTTTCCAGAAATAAAGCTAATATGGATTTAATTAAAATGCAATAAACAAATCCCAAACTTCCAAGGAAAATTCCTGTTCATTTTCCTTCCTCTGGTAATCACTAATTCAATAGACCAAACTCACCTATTCATCACAGGATTGCTTATGTAAAAGCAGAGCTGGTCTCAGCCTCTTTCAACCTTTTGTAAGGCACTGAAGACCTGATTGTCAAGTTTTCGGTCCAGGAGTTAGATCTGCTGTTGTGCTTTGTTTTTTCCATGGCTGGGATTATTTTTTATCCTGGAGCTCCAATAGCTTTCTTTTTTTAAGTTTTTTGGGGAAGAGTTTTACTCCTTCTATGCTACCTAAAATTATTCATATGATATGAATATCTTTGAAAATGTCCAAAGATACTTCACCAGAAGAGCCCTTCACTCCTCCACTCGAAATAGAATACCCTATGAGATTAGACTTTCAATCCTGGGCCTAGAAAGTTTAGAACTAAGATGCCTTAAACAAGATCTAAGTATTGCCCACAAGATCATATGCTGCAATGTCCTGCCTGTCGGCGACTACTTCAGCTTCAACCACAACACAAGAGCACACAACAGGTTTAAACTTAATATTAACCGCTCTAAACTTGACTATAAAAAATATGACTTCAGTAACCGAGTTGTTGAAGCGTGGAACTCATTACCGGACTCCATAGTGTCATCCCCAAACCCCCAACACTTTACCCCTAGATTATCTACGGTTGACCTATCCAGATTCCTAAGAGGTCAGTAAGGGGCGAGTACAAGTGCACTAGAGTGCCTTCCGTCCCCTGTCCTATTGCTCTCCTATATCTCCTATACCTTTCTTCTATTCCTATATCTCTTCTTCTATTCTTTCATTGATACGTTCTATTACTGTATCTTCTTTTCTATTATTTCTTAGATATATTTTACTATGAGTATCTCCTCTATAACCTTCATCATGTATTTTACTATGTGTATATTGATATACTGTATACCCAGTATATCATTGTGTATTGGACAAAATACATAAATAAAATAAATAAATATGAATAGCAATGTAAATCATATAAATAAATGTTTGTGCAGTCATGTGAATTTTTGTGACATCTGTCTTCTGTCCATGGAACAATAAAGCAGAACTTTATTTCTTATGATGGGAATTTCAAGTTTGGAAGCAGTCACCAAAAAGGCTTTCTTGATTTATTAGCAGATCAAATTCTACTGGCAGAATCAAGAAAAGAACCTCTCGTGGTAATTTACAAACCAGGCAGCTTGTAGAGGAAAATATCATACCAAATACAATTTTCAAGCTCTTGAATTTTTCACAGAACTTGACTAGTTTCTTTATAAAACGTTGAGATATCGAATATATACTCTGCTGCAAAAACCGATTGGCAAAAGTGAGGTGAGAAGTGCTTTAAAAAGAAGGTTAGCCTCAGCACATATACCCAATCTTTGATTACAATTCTCAATCTATAATGTAACTTCCAGCCTTCTCAGCAAAATGTTTTGCTCTTCTCTTTCCTTAAAAAGAAGATGCAAGGCTGACATAAATTATCCATGAAAGGAGAAAGCAGATGGCTGCACAGAAAAGCAATGTGTTTACCCAAATTATATTGCTTTGGGGACTGGTGTTGCTGCTGTCCTGTCATTCATGATTGGGTTTAGCTACTTTTTGGGATGGTCTCATTAACGTTTACTCCTTCTATGCTACCTAAAATTATTCATATGATATGAATAGCAATATAAATCATATAAATAAATGTTTGTGCAGTCATGTGACTTTTTGTGACATCTGTCTTCTGTCAATGGAACAATAAAACAGGGGAAGAGCCTTCTCTGCGGTGGCTCCGACTCTCTGGAACCAGCTCCCTCCGGAGATTAGAACTGCCCCTACTCTCCTTGCCTTTTGTAAACTCCTCAAAACCCACCTTTATCGTCAGGCATGGGGGAATTGAGATATCTCCCCCGGGCCTATATAATTTATGTATGGTATGTTTGTAGGTATGTCTGCTTAAAAATGGGGTTTTTTAAACTACTTTAAATTTTAAAATGTAAATTATTAGATTTGTTATGAATTGTTTTATTATGTTGTGAGCCGCCCCGAGTCTACGGAAAGGGGCGGCATACAAATCTAATAAGTAAGTAAGTAAGTAAGTAAGTAAGTAAGTAAGTAAGTAAGTAAGTAAGTAAGTAAGTAAGTAAATAAATAAATAAATAAATAATCCAATGATATTCTAACTTTCCCCTTCTTTTCAAATGCACTCCTATTTGTTCTGCAATTTGATCTTCATTCATTTTGCTTCTATAACCAAACTACACTGGTTGCTCATTTTTCTATTCAGTCTACATTCTTTCAGCAACCATCCATTCTTGACTTAATCTCTTTTTTAATATATGTTGTTCATAGGTCACTTATTTATAACTGCATTCAATTTATTTTTGTGTTTCCCTTGACATTCTCTTGACTCACTTCCCTAAAATGATGTAAAATGAGGCAGGTTCTTATATACGGTATGTTGATTTTATGCAACAGATTTTCCCCGTGATTTACATGTCTGAAATTTTTCTTGATCCTTTTTTCATCATTAACAGAAATTCTAATTATATGCCAAGGCATTTACTGTTCACATATAATGCATAATATATGATAATACATAATAAAACTTGCAGCTGTTCACTTTCTCAATTTGATACACAAGTACGTTACATTTCGATACATTTTCAGATGTATGCTCCCTGTTTCATCATATAGTTTATCATACAACCTTTCCAGTCTCACTTGTAGGGGATATGGGTGGCATACAAATTAATGCAATTACAGTGATCCCTCTATTATCGTGAGGGTTCCGTTCCAAGACCCCTCGCGATAATCGATTTTTCGGGATGTAGGGTTGCGGAAGTAAAAACACCATCTGCGCATGCGTGCCCTTTTTTTTCTATGGCCGCACATGAGTAGATGGTGGAGTTTGCGTTCCCCGCCGCCCACGCAAAGGGGAAACCCGATTCGGCTCCTCGCTGCTGCTGCGCTACCGAGTAGATCAGCTGCTGGGCAGCCAAAGGAACCTTCCCTGGGTCTTCCCCCTCTTGCTGGTGGGCGGGCGAGCGGCGGGCATCAGCGAGGAGCTGGGGTTTCCCCTTTGCGTGGGCGGCCGGGAAGACCCAGGTTGGGGGTTCGGGGGGGGGGGTGCTGGGAAGCCCCCCAGGCCAGCTGCGACCTTTTAAAACAGCCGCGCCGCTTCCCAGCTGAGTCCTGAAGCCAAACGCGGAAGTGGGGTTTTTTTAAATTAATATATTTTTTAAAATCGCGATATAGCGTTTCGCGAAGATCGAGATCACGAAACTCGAGGGATCACTGTAATACAAATAAATAAAATAAATAGAAACATAGAAAAATAGAAGACTGGCGTCAGAAGTCCAGTCTAGTCTAGAAGGTCCATCTAGTCTGCCCTTATACTATTTCCTGTATTTTATCTTACAATGGATATATGTTTATCCCAGGCATGTTTAAATTCAGTTACTGTGGATTTACCAACCACGTCTCTGGAAGTTTGTTCCAAGGATCTACTACTCTTTCAGTGAAATAATATTTTCTCACGTTGATTTTGATATTTTCCCCAACTAACTTCAGAATGTGTCCCCTTGTTCTTGTGTTCACTTTCCTATTAAAAACACTTCCCTCCTGAACCTTATTTAACCCTTTAACATATTTAAATGTTTCGATCATGTCCCCCCTTTTCCTTCTGTCCTCCAGACTATACAGATTGAGTTCATTAAATCTTTCCTGATACGTTTTATGCTTAAGACCTTCCACCATTCTTGTAGCCCGTCTTTGGACCCATTCAATTTTGTCAATATCTTTTTGTAGGTGAAGGTCTCCAGAACTGAACACAGTACAGTATACCAAATGTGGTCTCACCAGCGCTCTATATTTATTCATAAAATGAATCTAACATCTGCTGTAAATCATTTCATCTAATAGAATGCCATTATTCACAAAGAAAATTATACATGCATTTATAACCAAAACAAACACACTGTTAATATTACAAATCTTATTTAAATATTTAGTCATTGTTCTAAACTAACATGACATCACACATTATTGTTTTACTCCCTGCTTAGGGTCAAACCATTACGTATTCCACATTTTGTCAGTACTGTATGCCTTCATTTTTCAACTACCACTTTTAATGCATAAACAATCAGCCTTTCACTTTCACTCATATGAGTGAAAATCACATAATTCAAGTTTATCATACCATTTCTTAACTCCTATAGATGTGCAATGGTACATTTCTACTTTTTTTCAATTCCACAATGATCTGCTGAAGAGCAAAAATTTGGCCTGCAAATTCCATGCCCATAAAATTGCATTGTGCTTCCCAAATATGGCTCATTTTACTTCAGTACCATTTCAGTTAGAGTTCTTCAAAGAAAAAAAACTCTTTCCCATGTGCACTTAACAAACCAATTTCTCTATAGTATTTGTATTCATTCTTGCTGCCTTCCTTTTGAATAAAGTAACATCAATATCAATTATTTCAGTCTTTAGACACAGAAAGAGATCACACATATCAAACATAAACAAGTTATACAAGTATTTCATAGCAAGCCATATCCACAATATAACACCTTTCCGGTTATATATACCTGCCTTCAACATTCTGTAGCATTTATAATTTCCATTTTATTCATTTATTTATACACTAATTCTTATTAAATTTGTTTTCATTGCATTAGCATTATATTGCTATCATTCTCACAGAAATTTCTGAAATATGTTTTTATTAACTCCTTTCCTTAATTTCCATCCTATATTACTTCATAACTTTTATTCTTAATTCCATTCACCCTAGTGAAGTTCCTTGATTAACTCTTTACTCTATTAACTTTTTTCAAAGTTCCATCTCTTTCACCTTTTCAATTCCTTTCACAGTTTCCTCAATATCCTGATTTTCCCTGGAGCATAATATACAACTACAACACAGGCTATGGTGTCTTCCTTTCACATACATCAAAATATTTCTGGCTTAAATTCATAGTTTTTTCATATGCTGTATAGTTCTTTCATTGAACTTTTTCACTTTCCTCCATCTATTCATCAAATTCTACTAACAAAATCAAGGCATTCAGATTGCTCTCTATTATTATTCTCCTTTCTCCATTTCACAGATGCTGAATATATCTATTTTTATTTTTATTTTCATTTCACTCATGCTCTTTACCATTTCACTTGTTATGACTCATATGCCCTATTTTTGTTTTTTGTTATTACTGAATAAATTTGCCTAAAGAAACACTAAATAAAATCATTATTCATGTTAAAGAAGACAAAAGTATATATGCTAATGCCATCTCATTGGGAAAGAATTATGGCTTTCTGATATCAGGCAAATATAATGTAAACATAGGAAGAGATTCAAGCTAGCATGCCGTTGTAACAACATCACATACTAGAGAAAAATATCTGATTCACAAATTCACAATATATATTATTTTTATGACAACAAATATTATTTTATTTGTATATATTTTATTTGTATCTTTATTTTATCTGCTCATTATGTCAATGGTTAATCGTGTTTGTTCTTATTTTTAAATAAAAATATTTTCTCTAGAAGTAAACTCCCATTTTAATACAGAATACACACTTCTAAAAAAAGAAACATAGATTTTAGAATTTGTTGCTACTGTGAATAATAATTTGGTGGATTCTGTGTGCAAATCAGGTTTTATGTGATTGTTTGTTTGTTTATTGGATTTATATGGTTTTGTTATCTAAAGTTTATGCATGGTATGTTTGTGTGTATGTTTGCTTTTAATAATGGAGTTTTTAGTGTTTTTAAATTATTAGATTTGTCGTACATTGTTTTATTGTTGCTGTGAGCCGCCCCGAGTCTACGGAGAGGGGCGGCATACAAATCTAATAAATGAATGAATAAATGAATGAATGAATGAATGAATAAATAAATAGAATATTAATATTATTAATATTAATATTTCACTTCTCATTCAAGAAGCTTCTTCAGCTTTGACAGGAAAGTGGGGAATAGAAAGATAGCTGGTCATTTTAGAGGGTCATTGAAACACTTGGAGGTTTATCTGTGTCCTCGGTGTCACCTTAGGCCGTGGTTGTGCCAAAGATGGAGCACTACTCAGGTGATGCTGAGGACACAGGTAAACCTCCAAGTGCTTCAACAGCCCTCTAAAAGGATGCAAATGACCAGTTGTCTGCAAGGAATATAAAACCTTCCATTCCCACTATTCTGTCAGAGCTGAAGAAGCTTCTTGGATAAGATGTGAAAGCTCTTCAAAAGACAAAAACAAGGAAGTCCAATTGCCACCAGAACATAAAACATCTTTAGGACAGATTTGTTGGTACTTTTGAAAGTCTATCCTCCCTGGTAATAGCAAAAGACAAGAAAATCTGAATAGCACAGTAGTTAATCTGTGCTAATTAGGCCAGAGAAAACCATGTTCAAGTGCCCATTCAACCACTGGATCATTTTGTCCCAACTACTTTCTCTTGCCTTACTGGCTAACAAAATTATTAAGAAGAATCTCACAAATGCCACTTTGAGATTTAGCAAAAAGGTGGAATATAAATGCAATGAATAACTAACCAATTTAGGAAAGGCTGCTTTGAATTTTTTTTTTATGATGATACATCCTTTTCTTTTCTATAGCTCCATAGATATTAAAAATTGTCTGAGAAGAACTTTTTACTGACTATAACTAAGTAACAATATTAGATAAGTCAACCAATATATTAAAATTGACAGCATAGTCATGTGCACTGTCATATTTGATACACATGCACGGAAGAATCAAATTTGGAATACTCTGGACAATCTGTCTTTTTAAAAGATATTTCACATCAGGGGATAATTTGTCAGTAAAATATGATGGCAATCCTTTTCCGTTTTTATCAGGTGAGCCCTCCAGACAAGATACCCTTTGTATAAACCAGCACAGATCTTATTTTCCTATGCAAGTTTTTTCCTAAGCTGTCACTTGCTGTAACTTTTCATACTGGAAAGGCCTGAAGAAGTGTTTTGGGGGTGACCTTAACTGAAGGTACATTCACCTAGGAAGAGTCTATCTTTTAGAGATATACTGTATTTAAACAGTCCTGTATCATACTATTAAAAGAATTGTATTTTGATAGTTTTCATATGAAAGGGAATTGATATAATTTTGCATTCTGAACTGACACACAGAAGAAACTTAGTTATTCTCTGAAAATTACAGCTTTTATAAAAAATTAGCTCCCTGATTAAAAAAATAATCTTCACAAACATACATATATTTGTAAAAATAATGTACAAAATTATATTTGTTTATATAGTTAAACTACATGTTAAGAAAACCTGAATGCAGGAGGTAAATTTAGCAACAATTTTCTTTAATAAAAAGAGAGATCGGAGGAAATATGAAGAAAAAAATAAAGATTTGTAGATACTTAAAAAGGGTGCAGAATGTTATTAATGGAAAAAGATGAAGTATGAGAAAGATATACTGATAAGACTTTTGTATGCTAATTTCCAGGAATATTATCAGAAAATGCCTGTTAATAACTTTTTTTCAATCTCCTGTCATTCACATGATCCCCAGTACTATCATTTACATTTTTTTTTAAACGGATTCAGCATCTTTGGTGTATCAATTTTCAAAAGTCAAAAGTAGACATTTGTGTATCATCCTTCATAATTGTCCATGGTCTGCACTGGCTGCCAATTGGTTTCCAGACTCAATTCAAAGTGTTGGTTATGACCTGTAAAGCCCTACATGGCACCGGCAAGATTACTTGCGGGACCACGTACTGCCTCATGAATCCCAGTGACTGGTTAGATCCCACAGAGTCAGGCTTCTCCAGGTCCTGTCAACTAGAAAATATCATTTGGCAGGACCTAGGGAAAGAGCCTCTGTGGGGACCCCGGAACTCTGGAATCAGTTCCCCCTGGAGATCCATACTGGGCCCCCCCACTCACCTTCTGTAAGAGTCTTAAGACTCATTTATGTGGTCAGGCTTGGGCCAATTAGATCTTGACCCCTGGCCAATGTATGATTGTTATAAGAATGGGTGTGATACGTTTTTTTAAAATAAATTGGCGATTTTAGATAGTCATGTAATTTTATATTAATTGGATTAATTTTATTGTAAAGCACTGTTTTTATATCTTGTGAGCCACCTCGAGTGTTCGGCGAGGGGCGGCATAGAAATCCAATAAATAATTAATAAATAAATAATCCTGTTTCAAAAGGTATATTCTGATAAGATCATCCAAATATCAAGGCCTGAATTGCAATCTAATAAAAATAGATTGTGAATGTAAAAACAGGGAAAAAAAGAGGACTAACAATAAACTGTATGACAGTGAAGTAAGTCTATGGTTGGCTCTTGTGTAAAGCATTGCCAAAGCCGAAAATGAAGGCATGACTTGAGAGAAATCTTGCCATACTTGGTTAATTGCTAAGTCTAGCATTAAAATTACAGCATTTTATATACAATTTAAAATTTGTATATAAAATTTAAGGCAATTATGATTTAAGTTTAAAAAAGAAAAAGAACGTAGGGAACAAAAGAGAATTAGTATTAGTTTATCTTTAAGTTAGTTATTCATAAATAAGCAAACTATTATTTATTTGCTTCTTTATTTATTTATCAAACTTTATCACAAAATTGTTATTCTGGGCTTTTATAAAAGTGGATCTGAATAATTGCTCCTGCAAATTACAAGAAATGGAACAAAGCTAATTTGGGTTATTTTTAATTTATTTTTGATAGGTAACTTTAGGAAGGCTAAGTAATAGATTCAAAGCAATTCAGATCCGATCTGCTAATTTATATGATATAACTGTGTACATAATTCTGCTGTCCTTAGGTTACTTTCCTTATTGAACTTTTTGTTCATTTTTATTTCAGTATAACAATGCAGAGAACTAATAGTGGAAAAATATTCATTTTAATGCTTAATCCATTTTTATTACTTTGAGAGTAAATAACGTACATTCTGTTTGGTTATATATTTTGTGATAAGCTTAAGACATTTTATTTAACAATATTAGCACTTTTTTTAAAAAAAGAAAATGAGTATGGAATCCTTCATTAAAGGCAAATTTGTTCATGGCAATATTTATGTAGTAGTAAGCCATTTATTAAGAATCAATTTAGCTTTTAATATATGTTTGCTTATATGTAGATTGTTAATATTACCTCTTTTAAAATGCAGCAATTAATTTAAACATGCATTCACCTTCAAACTGATGTGTCAAATAATTCATATCTGGGTATTTGAACAAGTCCAAGCTCTAATTAAATTTTCACAGGAGATTGCAATCGGATGGCAATAAGTTGACAGCTATGGAAGACTTTCAGAAAACATTATTATTCATATTCAGACCTGGTCATGAAATAAAACTGGTAGTTTCATGACTTGACTTCTTACCCTGTATCAAAAGCAGAAGGACAGCTAAGATTATGCGGATTGATCAATTTTAGGCCCCTGCTATCATTGATATCGTATAAGAATACATGTTATCTTCCATTTATATCAGGGGTGGGTTCTTTCTTGATTCAGACTGGTTCACCCAAACCAGTAGTGACCTGCTGGTGATGTTACACACACCAGTTCGGCTAGTGAGCACCGCCATCTTTTTGAATTGGGGAGGGGGAATGCATTTCTTCTTCTTCTGCGGATGCACATAAGCTGAGTTTTTGGCACTGTGCATGTGGTCGAAAGGAGGATGGGCGCATGGGGACCATTTCTCTGTTGGCAGGCAGAGGGGAATCCCCGACTCCCACTCCCCCAGCCTCCCCACGATGGGATTCTGGGGGTGGGGCTTTGATGTTACGGAGACGTCATTTCCTGGCCAGCCGAGGCGACCGAACACCGAATGCAACCCCGAACTTTGCCCGAAGTTTAAAAAAAAATTGGGTTCGGGTTCAGCATGCCAAATACTGCAAAGTCTGCACGGACCCGAATTGTGCGAGTTCGGTTCGCCCAACACTACCCACGAGGTCTGTTCCAAATCTATGAATCAAGTTATTTTTTAAAGACCTTTTTATTATTATTATTATTATTATTATTATTATTATTAATTAATTAATTACATTTGTATGCCGCCCCTCTCTGTAGACTCGGGGCACCTCACAGTCTGCGGAGAGGGGCGGCATACAAATCTATTTAATAATAATAATAATAATAATAATAATAATAATAATAATAATAGTGAACACAATGTAAAATACAAATCTAATATTTAAAAACTAAAAAAACCATAATTAAAAAACATACACACAACATGCCATACATAAATTATATAGGCCTGGGGAAGATGTCTCAATTCCCCCATGCCTGACGGCAGAGGTGGGTCTTAAGAAGTTTACGAAAGTTTTTTGCATTTGTCTCTGCACTGCCTCTGTCTATTTTAATAGTTTAGGTAACTATGTTTAAAAAGTATATCTGCCTTGGGTAACTGAGATGATAGATGCCTATTGTGGTCTTGACTAAACCTATTCAGCAGCTTCATGTGACTATTAAATAGTCAGGGAGAGAGGGTTGAATCAGGGATAAAATGCTCCTGGTTCACTCATCAGAAAGCTGGTCGCAAAGGGAGCATGAAACTCCACCCACCTGCCTGGACACAAGAATTTGGATTCTTTTACCTTCGGTGCATGCACAAAGGGTTCTGTGCATGCGCAATTGATACAAGAGCCCAAATGGTGGTAACGGGCAAATGGGCGGTGCTTCATGCTCCCTTCAGCTCTCACTCTGACAGGCTCTGACTGACCAGCTCTCTGATGATTGACAGGCATGAGGAAACCAGGAGCACCTTACCCCTGGGTAAAGTGACTGGCTCCCTTTCTCTCTCCAATTTTTATAGTATATCCAGCAGCACCAAATGTACTTCACACTACTTGAGTGTTATCCTGATCATATTTTTTGCTCGGTACAAGAATATAACTCTATTTTTAGTCACAAAGGGATAAAAACTGAAACTACCAGGGATATTTTGGGATATATAATTGGTGCCACTGCTGTTTCATTTTTTACCTAATTTGTATTTAAAAGGCTGTAACTAAATATATCAATCTTTCCCTTCCACCATTAAGAGGGTTATTTCATAGCTATATTTTGGCAAAAAATAGAACACGCTTGAGCTAAATAGTAAGATATTTTCCAAGTCTCTAATTTTCACAATAAGTGTAATATCAACCTTGATTTCACTGAATATTGAGCACACCATTTGCATATTTGGAGTTTTTTGTTGTTGTTGTTTTGCAATTGTGAATTTAGACTAGCCACTTGCTTAGGAAAATGTTATTGTTCTTCTCTTCTCAAATGCTTGAGTTTCTGCAGTATGTGGTGTCTCCTCGCTAAATAAGAGATATCAACACTACATTAATTTTCTATAAAGCTAAGGAGAAGGCACGATCAAGCTGTGGTGGCACAGTGGTTAGAATGCAATACTAATATTACTAAGAGAAGGGCGTGGCCAATGCCTTGGCACCAAGGAGTTTTCTCTCTCTATATATAGGGGAACTCCAATATTTTATTTTATTTTATTTATTTATTTATTTATTTTGTCCAATACACAATGAGGGTTTTAGTGGGTATATATCTATGTACACTGTTCTGTCTGGGTCCCCCCAGATGCCAACACCAACCAAAAAGAGTACCAGACACACTGGTAAAAAGCAAAGGCAGTTTATATACTGGAAAGCAAACACAGGTAACAAAAACTGTTCTTACAGACAGGAACACGATGAAGCTTCACAGAGGTTTCATGAAGGCCAGGCAATAAAACAGGATTCTTGCTGGCAAAAACAACACTGGAGATAATAAAACCCACGCCTCCCCCAAGTCTTTCAGCCTTCTAGGCCACAAGCCAATATCAGAGACGCCAAGAATCGAAGCAAGGTCACAGGACTCCCAGTTGATAACTCTCCACAAGACTGTAAGGGCGGGCCTGCCTTTTCAACCCTGCCAAGGAGAACCACACCCAAACCCAGCTGTTGCCAATCCAGGGATGGAAATAGCTCTCTAATTGGCCCCTTCTTTGAGCTGCCCATCTCTGCCTCATGTCTATTATAGCCTGTGCATCTTCATCCAATGAATCCAGGCTACTAGCTGGGGAGAGCCCCCCCGGGGGTCTCATGCTGCTCTCCCTCCTCCTCTTCCTGACGTTCCTCTCCCCGGTCTGCCTGGTCCTCCCCCTCCTGGTCACTGTCCTCCTCCTCTGGGCATTGATCCGGCAGAGGTCCAGCCGGTCCCTGAGGAGCCTCAGGCTGAATCAAACAATACACATAGTAAAATACATGATGAAGGTTATAGAGGAGATACCCAGAGGAGGAGGTCACTGTCCTCCTCCTCTGGGCATTGATCCGGCAGAGGTCCAGCCGGTCCCTGAGGAGCCTCAGGCTGAATCACAACAATACACATAGTAAAATACATGATGAAGGTTATAGAGGAGATACTCATAGTAAAATATATCTAAGAAATAATAGAAAAGAAGGTATAGTAATAGAACATATCAATGAAAGAATAGAAGAAGAGATATAGGAATAGAAGAAAGGAATGGGAGATATAGGAGAGCAATAGGACAATATCTGTGCAATATCTGTGCCGTTTGGTCAGAACCACCCTGTAGGAGTAGAGAAAAAGAGGAGCACTTCCCGGTGGGCTGTGTGTGTGTGTGTGTGTGTGTGTGTGATAAACACCCCAGGGAGCCAGCTCAGCCTCAACCAGCGGCAATGGAAGATGATTTTTAAATGTCGTTCTAGCTGCGGTGGTCACTTCAAGTATTTGTTGAGCTGCATGTTACATACAGCGCATCCAAACTTTCCAAATAAGCATTACATTAGGAAGAGTTAGAAGATCTCTGACAGTGCTAGCTAATGTAAACCCATTATGATATTTATGAGTGTAGCAATTCTTGCTTTTCTAAGTGCTGGAAAATATGAAAGGTTACAATGTTTGCATTAACAGTATCCACAAGCACTACTCCACCACTTTTCTCTCCATCTCCTCTTTCTTCGGTTATACTTTTATTGTTTTTCTTATTTTTATTTAGTACTTTTATTAAAACTTAATAGCTAACTAATAAATAAAAATATTCTTACTGGTGTACAGTTTCTCTTTAATACTGATGGCAGAGATAGAGACAAGAAGAAATAAACAGAAGGTCTGAAAACTGGTATTGGGGAGACCAATATTTACAATTCACCAAGGAACCTTGTCCTCAAATTCCTGAGTGATGTCTTCTGCATTACAGTAGAAATCTTACAACTTTACAGGATTGTTTTGACAGATAATCACTGCATAGGAGAAAAGACATTGTGCAAGCCTAAAAGTTAATACTTTGTTTCCTAGTAATACTTTTCTTTGCCTGCAGAAAGTGAAGCTACCAGGGTCAAACAACATTTGTGTGTAAGCTTCCAAGAGCAGGACAGTTTTATGAGCCAAAAGAGCTTTACAAGTTAGTAGGTGGAGTGGTCCGATTTTTAGTCTGAAGGAAAACAGTTGAGACAGTTTCCATGTGAAAACTGTAAAAGTTTACCATAACCTCATAACATTGCCCCAGGGAAGGGTTTCTCAAAGTTTTAAGATTGTGTATAGTCTTAGAAGTGCAATCTATAGCCTTCAAGAGTTGTCATGAAATTGCAAGTGTTGTTACAGAAGGGGAAATTTGTTAAATCCATAAAGAGTTATTGATTGCAAATTTTGTCACAATCTACTTCTTGATAAAATAGAAAAATGTGGGATAGACAGCATCACCACTGGAATGATTGGTAATTGCCGACCAACCGCACTCAGTATGAAGTCATCAGTGGAACCACATCTACACAGAGGGAAGCATGCAGTTTCTATCTTAAGCATAAATGTTTTAGATGAAGAATATAAGTACAATTCATCAAATTTGCAGAGAACAACAACTCGGGGGGAATGGCTATCACTTTAGAAGATAGGCTCAAGTTCCAGAAATATCTAGACAGATTCTAACCAACCAAATACAATGCAATGATGAGAAAAGTAAACTCTTACATTTAGGCAAGAAAAAAAAAACAAATGTACAGGTATAGAATAAGTAGTATTGGTGGGCAAGCACTTAAATATGTGCAGGGTACAACAACTGCCAAAAAAAGAGTCCTAAGTTGAATCAACACAGTGTCAGTGATACATGAAGGGTCAATTAAACTGCCTTGGAAAGACCATGCTTAGAATGCTTGGACCAAAACTGGAATGTTTTGGTCCAAGATTATCATACAAAAATATATTGAAACTCTGGAATGCAGAGAATAGCAACAAAGTTGATTAGTGATCTGGAGGTCAAAACAGATGAACAGTGGCTTCAGGAACTGTATGTCTGGTCTAAGAGGACTAGCAGTGACAAAATAACAATCTTCCAGTATTTGAGGGCTGTCACAGTGAAGAGGGGATCAACCTATTCTCCTAAGGACCTGAGGGTAGGTCAAGAATTAATGCATGAAAGCCTATCAAAGTAAGATCCAACCTAGAGCTAAGGAGTAATTTATTGACAGTGAGAACAATTATTGAAATAGAAATCTTGCCTCACATATGATTTTATTAATAATAAATTAATTTATTAATTATTAATAATAAATTAATTTATTATTAATAAAATATTTGAAGAAGCATGAAGTATAGTTTTGAATGGAAATTATAGAAATATGAGTCTTATCTATATAACATATGTAACATTTAAGTTTAATACTCTATTTACTTGACAAATGTATCTTTTTCTTTTATGTACACTGAGAGCATATGTACCAAGATAAATTCCTTGTGTGTCCAATCACACTTGGCCAATAAAGAATTCTATTCTATCTATCTATCTACCATCAATATTAAATGTTGTAAGATAAGCCTAGAGGTTAATTAATGTAGTTGGTGGTATGGTTTAGCTGTCAGTATAGACAGCATTATTTTGCTTTGTTTGACTATATTTTGTTCCTTTTTCTTTTTTCTTTTTTGTGTATGTTGTTGTTTTGTTTGTGTCCTTTTTTGTATTGTTTTTAAATGTATATAAATTCAATAAAAATAAAGAAATTATTGCAACCTATTGCAAAATTACTTTTGGGCTTCCTTGGTTGAAGGCATCTAGTAAATTACGACTTTCAGATTGAATTCTTACTGATTGAATTCTTACTGATTTTGGATTTCTGCATTATAAGCCACTATATTGGATGGTGCCAATTTTGAGAAGGTTGCAGCAGATCATTGAGTTATCTTTATTCTCCTATGAAATGTACTCTGTCAAGTAAAATCTTACTTCAGGGACCCTGAAAATCATTCAAGCATTCAAGAGGATCGTCTTCCTTTAAAAGTGAAATCTCCCAAACCATCCATTCCAAATTGTTTTTAGTTTCAAAAGGCCTAGTCAATGTAACTATGGTGCAGTCTTAAAAAACCAAATCTAAAATCATTTGGCTGCATGAAACTAATAACACGTTTATTTGCATTCTTCTAAAAATGCATCATTTCAGGGAAAAATCAGCATGAAGTAGCATTAATATATTGATCTCTAGCTCTGTCGATATATTAAACTTGCAAAATGCAGTTTATTAACATTCTGCACAAAAGAATATTTCTGTTACTTTCTAATTTTAATCAATGTATATAATATCTTCATTCTTCATAGAATATTCAAAAGTATTTCATGAATCTGATATGAAAAGACAAAAACTGCCAAATAAAATTCTGGTAGAAATCAGAAGACCATACTGTAGTTTGCCTATAGAAGACTCTTAAGGAATCTCAAACAATTTTGGTAGCATTTTTCTGTGAAATCCTGGAGAACCATATCCAGAATATTATTTAATCTAAATTAGCATTAGAAAACTCAGGTCTTTCAAATGTTTTAGATGACAATGGCAAGCAGCTTCAACATCTGAATCAAAACTTTGCTCTAGGCTCCAATAGACATTATAACAAGAAAAAAAATCCTATAGGCATAAGAAATTAGTTTAGCAGTATTAATTATAATATATGACAATTATTTTTCCTGTATACTCCTTCCTATTGAAGGATTCAAAACAAATACGTGGACCAAGATCTTCAAAATATCAAAATATCAACTCAGTAATAGTTTGCTTAAAGATTTGCAGATGCTGGCTCATGAGTTATTATTATTATAGTGATCCCTCGATTTTCGCGATCTCGATCTTCGCGAAACGCTATATCGCGATTTTTCCCACCCGATGACGTCACTCTCTTCCTTCCTTTCTCATCTTTCTTTCTCTCTCTCTTTCTCTATCTTGCTTCTTCCTCTCTCACACTCTCTTCCTCCCTCTCTCATCTCTTTCTTTCCTTCTCTCTCTTTCTCTATCTCTCCCCCTCTTGCTGGCGGGCGGCGGGCGGCGGGCGGGCGAGCAGGGGCATCAGCGAGGAGCCGGGGTTTCCCCTTTGCGTGGGCAGCGGGGAAACCCCGATCTTCATCTGCTCACTGCTGCTGCAGCAGCAGCGAGCAGACGAAGATCGGGGTTTCCACGCCGCCCACGCAAAGGGGAAATCCCGATTCGGCTCCTCGCTGCTGCCGCCGAGCAGATCAGCTGCTGGGCGGCCGCAGCAGCAGCGAGCAGACGAAGATCTGGGTTTCCCCGCCGCCCACGCAAACTCCACCATCTGCGCATGCGCGGCCATGGAAAAAGGGCGCGCCAGTGCAGATGGTGTTTTTACTTCCGCAACCCTACATCGCGAAAAATCGATTATCGCGAGGGGTCTTGGAACGGAACCCTCACGATAATCAAGGGATCACTGTATTATTTATTAGATTTGTATGCCGCCCCTCTCCGTAGTTGTTTTAATCAGCACTTGTATTTTAAAATGGGAACTAGGAATTAACTAACAATAAAAGATGTGTTAATGGCTGTGTTAATTTTATTCTTATTATTAGCAGAAAAGATGATTGGCATTTGACATCATTACTTGCCATCGTGTATTACACAACTATATAATTGTTGTTTGTAGCCTTCTTAAGTGGGCAGACTCTTGTATTCTATTCCCCAGCCTTATGCAGATAGATTTGGTTCAAATGCATCATACAGTCTCTACTTATAAATTAGGTCATAGATAATTTTCCCTTGCAAAGTACATTTCCAACCACAAAAAAAAAAAAAAAAAGATTTGTAGACATCCTATCTTCATTCTCTCAAAGTGCTTAAAGTGAGAGTGATGTACATTGAATGTGCATTTAGTGCTCAACGAAATAGCCAGCAACCTTATCAAATTATTTTAAATAAGAAAGCACAAAACAAGTAGAAAATGGTTGTATAGAATGCAAACAAAAAGTATATAAACGTTCCAAACTTTTGGGACACGTCCCAAACAAGCACACCAGCTTTGGAGTCTTCCATGCTCCCTGAATTTGGTTGTTGATAAGCAAAATTTTCATTCCTTCAAGTTTGCAAGGCAACAACCAAGCTCAGAGAGCATCAAGCAATCCACAGTTTAACTCTGAACTACAGTTTGTATATTATTTTCTGTTGATTCTGGAGCAACTTGTTATCCACATGAAAACTATTCAGGAAAAGCTGCATAAATAGTCAATATTGTAATGATGGGTTCTACAACAACATGTTTTCTGTGCTGAAAGCAAAATTGCTTTGCTTGTAGCTATCTTGTTTATTCTTTTTTTTAAATTTAGTCTTACAAATAAACAGTGACAAAATAGAAACAAACAGGAAAGAGATTTAAATGGATTTCTCATGAATTGTTAGAAAGGACATACTGTACTTCTTCATCTTCTCACCACTATTTTCGCTTCTTCTGCCATGATGGTGACTTAATAATTGCATAGAGCTTTTATGTATTTCTAGCATCGCACAGTTTGATCCAATTTTGGAACAGAGTGAAAAGATGGTTTTTCTGACTTGGTTGACATTTTTAGCAGTGGCTTGCAGCATTAAACTTTAATAGGGTTTAAATGTTGGTCTACAGCTTTCTTTTTTAAAGCTTACATTCTATATTTTCATTTGGGAACAGATGTTTGTGACCTAAATTAAAGTTCTGTTCCAACTTCCTCTTAATCTTCCACAAATTCATTCTGTCAACAGCTTGGATGAATGCTTAACTTCGGTTGACCTAGAACTGCAGAATATTACTGCTTTACCAGTATATAGATATATATACTGGTAAGCATGAGCTAATCTTACATTTTATTTTGCATTATTTGAAAAATATCACAGAATTGCTTGAAAAACTCCTTCCTGTTAAGTTATATTCCATTTTTATTTAATATTGTCCTCTGTGAAGTAAACGAAAATGTGACACATATAACAAGAGGAAAGGGTTGAACCATTTGCTACATAGGTTTAAAGAAGTTGTTATACTGTTTGAGTTTTCAATTTTCAATACAGCAAAACAGAAAGATGGGAAAAAACCAATGGTGGTTTGCTCCCGGTTCAGCCCAGTTCTTCAAACTGGTAGCGGTGATGGCAGAAACCTTTGTGCAAATGCGGAAGCGGCATGCACGCAAACCAGTAACAATGAGTTTTAGAATGCACAACTGGAAAAAAAACTTATATCCATCTACCCATACTCTCAAATTTTCCAGTTCAGCTTTTCTGTACATTAGACCAATTAAAGTGCTGTGATGACCACTGTAATTGAACATACACTAGGGCAGTGATGGTGAACCTTTTTTCCTTGGGTGCCAAAAGAGTGTGGACGTGCGCTATTGCACATGCGGAGTGCCCGTGCTCATAATTCAATGCCTGGGAAGGGCGAAAACAGCTTCCCCCCCCCCCAGAGGCTCCCTGGAGGCTGGAAATGGCCTGTTTCCCAACCTCTGGTGGGTCCAGTAGGCTCGTGTTTCGCCCCCCCTTCCAGACCCCAAAGGCTTCCCTGGAGCCAGGGGAGAGTAAAAACGGTCTCACCCACCCAGCCAGAGGTTTTGCTATCATTCTTATTTCTCAGAATTTCATCTTTTCCCTTAGCTCAGTGTTGGGGACTTTCATGTCCTGTAGAACTTACTGAAATACAGTTTTCAACATTTCCACAAGAGCCATGGTGGCACAGTAGCTAGAATGCAGTATTGCAGGCGAAGTCTCCCCACATCCAGCTGTTCAATCTTTACTGGCTTAAGGTCGGCTCAGCCTTCCATCCTTCCAAGGTGGGTAAAATGAGGACCCACATGATTGGGGCAATATGCTGATTATGTAAACCACCATTAGGAAGCATTATTGCTATTTGTTAAGGAAGACTCATAGAAATCAGAAGACCAAGTCAACTGTTACTTCCAAAGAGCATTATGGTCACTTTCATTTATACAGATATAAAGACGGCTCTCACCTATTTGAATAAACTCATTTTAGTACATTATTTTCAGGAAAGGTTTTGGAATGTAGTTCATTTTCATGAGAAAAGGGAATGGAAGCCAGGACAAATTTAGCCATTAGGCTGGTGGAATAACCTCCCTTCGTCATTCATCTGCATTATCTCTCTTTACATTCTGGAAACTCTGAGAACTCTTCTTTAGGACTTTTTGTGATTAATTACTTTTACTCATTTTTAATTTTAAATTAAGTGTGCAATTACATTGGAAAGGTGAGGGAAAGGCAAATATTAACATGATGACGCTAAGTCAACAATTGCTACCTCAGTTGCAATTAGCCATTCCAGCATCACTTGTCTTAAAATGTATTCACATTCAACATCCATTTCGTACTAATGAAGCTACTGAACAGCATGTTTCATTCAACTTTTAAAACACAGCTTGTTTGTCATCTACCATCATATTTCTGATAACAGATTCTATGTCACCTTCATTTAAGACTAGTAACATTAGTAAGGAAATATCAAGTCTATTGCACCCGATAATTCAATAATTCAGAGGCTTTGTTTATGACACAGTAAAGTTTAATTTGTTGTATATTAAACAAACCCTGTCCAAATGGTTAATATATGAGTATTATGCAAACCCCCAAATGAGCCTCAGTGAGTAAACCGTGATTTACTTTAACACGAATAAGTTGGTTGTGTATAAGCAAAAACATTATTTGAGCATGGAAGGAATATAAATCAAGACAAAATAGGGCTGTGAATTTTCATTTCATAACAACTTTTTTTTGCTTTAAATAAAATAGAGATAAGAGTTATGAAAACTATGGAAAAGGATTAGATTAGAGCAGTGTTTCCCAACCTTTTTTGAGTCGCGGCACATTATTCATATTTTCAAAATCCCGGGGAACACTGAAAGGGGGGGGCGGGGCGGGGGGGGGGGGCTAAAGAAAAGTTTGGACAAAAAAACCCTCTCTCTTCCTCCCTTTCGCTCTATTTCTCCCTCTTTCTCTTTTCCTTCCTTCCCTTCTTTCTCTCTCTCCATCCCTCTTTCTTTCTTTCTCTCTTTTTTGCTCTTTCTCTCTCCCTCCTTCCCTTCCTCTATGTCTTTCTCTCTCCTTTGCTCTCTCTCTCTCTCTGTCTCTCTTGCTATCTCTTTCTTGCTTTTCTCTCTCTCTTGCTCTCTCTCTCTCTTTCACTGTCTTGCTATATGTCTCTTTCTTTCTCTTTGCCTCTCTTGCTATCTCTCTTTCTTTCTCTCTTTCTCTCTCTCTGTCTCTCTTGCTATGTCTCTCTTTCTTTCTCTTTCTCTCTCTCTCTGTGCCTCTCTTGCTAAGTCTCTCTTTTTCTCTTGCTATGTCTCTCTTTCTTTTTCTCTCTCTCTGCCTCTCTTGCTATGTCTCTCTTTCTCTGCCTCTCTTTCTTGCTCTGTCTCTCTCTCTCTGCCTCTCTTGCTATGTCTCTCTTTCTCTCTCTCTCTTTCTCTGCCTCTCTTTCTTGCTCTGTCTCTTTCTCTGCCTCTCTTGCTATGTCTCTCTTTCTCTCTCTCTCTGCCTCTCTTATATGTCTCTCTTTCTTTCTCTCTCTCAGCTGACTGCAAGCGGGAGCCCTGACGGCGGCAGCTGGACGTGCTGCTGGACACCGTATATGCCAGGCCCGCAGCGCCAGCATGTACGACGTCTAGCAGCACGTCCAACCGCCACCGTCAGGGCTCCCGCTTGCAGTCAGCTGAGAGAGAGAGAGAGAGCGCTCCCTCTCGCCGCCGCCATCTCCCCACGACTGCCTGCGGCCACTGCGGCCGCCCCCGCCCCCCGCTCCCATCGCCAGTGCCCTCCCACCGGGCCACAAAGGAAACTTGCCGTCGACGCAGGAGAAGCTCCAGCTGGGCGGGGCGCTGCCGGTACTTCCATCTTGGGGCTCCCGCTCGCAGCTGTCAACCGGCTCCTGCTCGATGCCGCGGTTTTCGGCGCTCTCCTGCTGGGTCCCAAAGAAGGAAGGCGGGGAAAAGGCGCGAAGAATAAAGCTCTCCTTCTTCCTGCCTTCCTTCTTTGGCGCCCAGCAGGAGAGCGCCGAAAACCGCGGCATCGAGCAGGAGGCGGAGGACAGCTGCGAGCGGGAGCCCCAGGACGGAAGTACCGGCAGCGCCCCGCCCAGCTGGAGCTTAGCGGCACACCTGGCCATGTCTCGCGGCACACCGGTGTGCCGCGGCACACCGGTTGGGAAACGCTGGATTAGAGGAGCCCTTGAAGTTGTGATTTTATAAATTCATTTTATATGTTAGGCAAATTATACACTCATAATTTGGGGGGCTTTTCCCTTTTGGGATTTCCAAACTAGTTTACTGAAAAAGGCTGCACTGAGAGTCAATGAGAAAAGAAACTGGACCCAATCTTCTACACATTATTGCTCAGAAAAGAGTTTTAGTGTTCACATTAGAAGATTAAGGCAAGGGGGTTTAAAGCAGAATGTATCTATCTAATAATCTAGAATGAATCTAGATTCTATAGGGAATAATAAAGTGTTTGTATCCAACAGGATGCAACTTCCTTGGATTTTTATCCTTCAAATTAGACGCCCAGTGAAAATATTGTGAGCTCCCCCAGCCTCTCAATTGTTAAGACTCTTTCCAAACAGTTGGGTTGGCAATATATAAACAAGCCAGCTGTGTATGTTTGTATGTATTAAGGTAATATAGCTTTAAATGTATTACATATTAAGGCAATATAGCTTTAAATGAGTTCCAATTGGCTGTGGTATTGCAAGTTCCCATAAGAGGGTGATAGAGATTACAATTCTCTCTCTGCTGATTCATTCATTATTGAAACTTTGCCTGATAAAGTGTTATTCTATGATAGCTTGATATATTTAGAAGCACATAATAATATATGGTGACATATGGTATACGAAAAAACAATAGGTTACTAACCAAGCCCAATATTTGCCCTCAGAAGTCCTTGGTATCTATGATAAAGCAAGGAGAATGAACCCCATCTGAGATCTTGGGCGATCTAAGGGCAGTCAGTGTTGACAGTACTGGTTTAAATAGACCAGCCACTTGGCTCAGAGAAGGTAGCTTCCTATGTTCCTGTATCAGGCAATCCAATGAATTCACTTGGCTGAGCTGGGATTTAAGCCAGATGTGTCCAGGCATATTAGCTGCAATACATCACTAGCACTCATTTTAGGATAGATAGGGAAGGATGAGGGACTAGTACATATCCCAGGTTGAATAAAGCTTGAGCATTTAGGAAGCAGAATACACGTCAAGCTATAGTTACTTGTAAGAACTTTAATGCATTTTCTTGATAGATGCAAAAAAAAAAAATCCATTTTAATGCCTTCCTGTTATTCCAGTTGTTTTAGGTGGAAATCCAATGACACTTCCATTTAAGCACCTCATAACCGAATAAGTTTCTTGGATGAGAAACAAAATATCTTCAAGGAAAACAAAGTCCGGTTGCCTTTTGAAAAAAAAACACATTTGGCACTTTGTCTTAAGAGATTGCTAATTTGAGTTTACTGCTTTTTGACTTTCTTCATAGAGATTGATAACTGAGGCTTCTACTGTTTCACTTCCTTTGTAGCTACGCATACACAAAACCCCTGCTTGTGGACTGTTATGCTGATAAGACGCAGTTAGAAAGGTATTACCTACCATTTCAATTTCTCTCTTGCAAATAAATCTCTTTTCTATTATAGTTACGGTATATATCCACTAATCTTAGCTATACCAATCTTAGGAATCCTCCTATGTACACAAAGCATTTCATTCTGCAACAGTTTAGAATCCAAGTAGGGTTTGGAAAGAAATGTAATTTCAGATGTGTCTCATAACTTGTTCTGCAGCACAAATTATGTACAGAATTCTACCTTTTTTAGGATTCAGTAAAATGGTTGTCTTATAGGCTAGGGATGCATAAAATACATCAAGAAATTGCATCCTAAAACACTGAAAGCTGTGGAAAACGTGCAGTTTTTGCAGTGTACAAATGTATGCGATAAGAATTGCACAACTTCCTATAATGTAGCGTTATATCATCAGAGCAAACTGTTTAACAACAAGGTATATTTAAAATGCAAAGCAATATAAAACACAATCTGTTGAACCAAATTGCTGTGTGTCATATGCATATTTGTTTGTTTTACCATAAAGTTGTTTTACTATATTTTGTCTGTTTTGATGAACTCAAGACTATTAACAATAGAATAACATTCGAGCATGCCACGGATTCAAGATTTCTATTGCAAGGAAACTGCCCCTAGACCAGGGGTGGCAACCTTAAAAACTCAAAGAGCCATTTAAACCCGTTTCCCAGAGAAAACAAATCACACGGAGCCACAAAAACTGGGTGGGTATCACTCCCACGAAGTCACATGACCCCCCCTCCACAGCTATGCCTTCCCAGGTTTGTGGCTCTGTTTTCTTTTCTATGAGAAAAGGGTATCTCTCTCTTTTTCCTCTCTCCTTCTGTCTCTCCATCTCTCTCCATGTCTCCCTCTCATTTTTCTTTTTATTTTTCCCTCTCCCAACTCTCTCTTTCTCTCCCTTCCTCCCCACCCATCTCCCTCTACCCCCCCCCCTATCTTCCTCTTCTCATCTCTTTCTCCCATCTCTTTCTTTATTCTTTTCTCTGCTCTTCTCTCTCTGTATGCTGAAGAACAATCACCATCTCCGGCTTCTCTTCCGGTGACTCTCCTCCCCTTCTTGTGACTTCCTAGCTAGCTGTGGTGTGTAAGGGGAGACTTTCTTCAAGGCGCAAAGGTGTCCTAAATATCTGGCCATTGCCTTGCTATACCCTGTCCCATTCCTTCCTCCCACCACAGCCCTTCAGCTGAGCAGGGTGGGCATGAGCTCTAGCCCGAAGCAGCAGGAAGCGAAGGCTGCCTTACAAGCAAATGTGGCATGAAGACAGCTACAGAGCCAATTCTGCATTGGCTGCCGATCAGTTTCCGGTCACAAATCAAAGTGTTGGTTATGACCTTTAAAGCTCTACAGGGCAGTGGACCAGAGTACCTTCGGAACCACTTGCTACTGCACGAATCCCAGCGACCGATAAAGTCCCACAGAGTTGGCCTTCTCCGGGTCCCGTCGACTAAACAATGTCGTTTGACGGGCCCCAGGGGAAGAGCCTTCTCTGTGGTGGCCCCAGCCCTCTGGAATCAACTCCCCCCGGAGATTAGAACTGCCCTCACCTTTCTTGTCTTCCGTAAATTACTCAAGACCCATCTATACCACCAGGCATGGGGGAGTTGAGACAACTTTTCCCCCAGGCTTTTTTATATTTTTATATTTATGTTTGGTATGTATGTGCTGTTTGCTTTTTAATATGATAGGGTTTTATATGCTTTTTATAAATATTAGGTTTGTTTCGCTATAATATTGTTTTATTACTGTTGTGAGCCGCCCCGAGTCTTCGGAGAGGGGCGGCATACAAATCTAATAAATTGAATTGAATTGAATTCTCCTCTGCCCTAAAGATCTCAATTCAGTGGGAGCCAAACCCTTGTCAAGCCCATCTCTTAGAACCCCCAGAATTTGGTCTACCGAATAAAATCCTGATCCAGCTTCAGGGTCCGGCACCTGTAAAGTCTGTAAGGGAGCAGTGGGGTCCCTTGCACCACTTACAGAAGGTGCATCAGGTGAAAGCATAGATTTATTGGGAGGATGGCTGTCTGCTGTTGAGGATCAGATCCATCGCACCAGTAGGCACCAGGCGGTTGACTTTTTGTGCCCTCCCACCTTACATGAGAGGATGAAGGGAGTTGAGGGTTGCCGGAGCGAAGGCAGCCTTCATTTCCTGCCACTTTGGGCTTGACATGTATTCTGCTTCCTAAATGCTCAAGCTTTATTCAACCTGGGATATGTGCTAGTCCCTCGTCCTTCCCTATCTATCCTAAAATGAGTGCTAGTGATGTATTGCAGCTAATATGCCTGGACACATCTGGCTTGAATCCCAACCTGAATCTCATATGCTCAACCTGCTCGGTCAAAGAGCTGTGCAGGAGGGGAACGGATGGGATACGGCAAGGCAATGGTCAGATCCTTAGGGCAGGAGAGAAGCTGCATCCAAAGACCCTCCTTAAGTGAGCAGCCACCCCACCCTCCAAGTGCGCCTTTGCTGCTGGTGCTCACTTGAGGGTCTCCCCATGCGTGCGCACACTCCTGGCTGCACCACAGCCAGCCAGGGAGTCATGAAAGGGAAGGAGGTTCACCTTAAGTGAAGGAGGGGAGGGCACGGCCAGCCAGTGATGGGACAGGGAGCCACGGCAAGAGGCCCAAAGAGCTGCATGCAGCTCCGGAGCCACGGGTTGCCGATCCCTGCCCTAGACACACCTAGACACATTATCTTATTTTAGAATATGCATTTCTCCAATTATCTTGCGAGCAAATACAACAATATGTAATTGACAAATTAATCAGGCTTCCTCATCACAGCATCCTTCAGGTATATTAACTTACAGCTTACATCATCTCTGACCAGTAACACTTGATATTCTGAAGTTCTGTTTTAAAACAACTGGATAATGACCTCGAGTAATTTATTTTTATCTGATTGTCCTACCTGGAGGGTCCTAAGAGGAATGTATTGTAATACAAAACTGAGAAATTTTAATACACTAAAAAGAAAACAAAATCTGAGTAATATATTTTGGGATTTAGAAAGCAGAAACTAAATTCTTATTAAAGAAAAAAATTATTTTTTGCATTCAAGGTTGACTCAGCCTTCCATCCTTCCGAGGTGGGTAAAATGAGGACCCAGATTGTGGGGGCAATAAGCTGGCTCTGCTAAAAAGTGCTATTGCTAACATGTTGTAAGCCACCCTGAGTCTAAGGAGGGGGGCGGCATAAAAATCAAGCAAGCAAGCAAGCAAGCAAGCAAACAAACAAACAAACAAACAAACAAATAAAGGTTTGTGCGCCCCCTCCTCAAGAAGCCTTCCCTGGACCCAGCCGTGCTTAATAACTACCATCCAGTCTCCAACCTTCCCTTCATGGGGAAGGTTGTTGAGAAGGTGGTGGCGCTCCAACTCCAGCGGTCCTTGGAAGAAGCCGATTATCTAGGTCCTCAACAGTCTGGATTCAGGCCCGGCTACAGCACGGAAACTGCTTTGGTCGCGTTGATGGATGATCTCTGGCGGGCCTGGGACAGGGGCCTGTCCTCTGTCCTGGTGCTCCTTGACCTCTCAGCGGCTTTCGATACCATCGACCATGGTATCCTTCTGCGCCGGCTGGAGGGGTTGGGGGTGGGAGGCACTGTTCTTCGGTGGTTCTCCTCCTACTTCTCCGGTCGGTCACAGTCGGTGTTAGTGGGGGGTCAGAGGTCGACCCAGAGGTTTCTCCCATGTGGGGTGCCTCAGGGGTCGGTCCTCTCCCCCCTGCTATTTAATATCTACATGAAACCGCTGGGTGAGATCATCCAAGGGCATGGGGTGAGGTATCATCAACATGCCGATGATACCCAGTTGTACATCTCCACCCCATGTCCAGTCAACGAACCAGTGGAAGTGATGTGCCGGTGCCTGGAGGCTGTTGGGGCCTGGATGGGTGTCAACAAACTCAAACTCAACCCAGACAAGATGGAGTGGCTGTGGGTTTTGCCTCCCAAGGACAATTCTATCTGTCCGTCCATTACCCTGGGGGGGGAATTACTGACCCCCTCAGAGAGGGTCCGCAACTTGGGTGTCCTCCTCGATCCACAGCTCACATTAGAGAAACACCTTTCAGCTGTGGCGAGAGGGGGGTTTGCCCAGGTTCGCCTGGTGCGCCAGTTGCGGCCCTATTTGGACCGGGAGTCATTGCTCACAGTCACTCATGCCCTCATCACCTCGAGGCTCGACTACTGTAACACTCTTTACATGGGGCTACCTTTGAAAAGTGTTTGGAAACTTCAGATCACGCAGAATGCAGCTGCGAGAGCAATTATGGGCTTCTCTAAGTATGCCCATATTACTCCAACACTCCGCAGTCTGCATTGGTTGCCGATCAGTTTCCGGTCACAATTCAAAGTGTTGGTTATGACCTATAAAGCCCTTCATGGCACCGGACCAGAATATCTTCGGGACCGCCTCCTGCCGCACGAATCCCAGCGACCAGTTAGGTCCCACAGAGTCGGCCTTCTTCGGGTCCCGTCCACTAAACAATGTCGTCTGGCGGGACCCAGGGGAAGAGCTTCTCTGTGGGGGCCCCGACCCTCTGGAACCAGCTCCCCCCTGAGATTAGGATTGCCCCCACCCTCCCTGCCTTTCGTAAACTCCTTAAGACCCACCTCTGCCATCAGGCATGGGGGAACTAAAACACCTCCCCCTTGCCCATGTTGTTTTGTTGATTGATTGACTGTGTGCCTGTTTTTTATATATATTGGGATTGTTTTATGAAATTACTAATTTTAAATTGTAATTAGATTGGTGGGCATTGGATTTTTATTATGTACTGTTTTTTATTATTGTTGTGAGCCGCCCCGAGTTTGCGGAGAGGGGCGGCATATAAATCCAATAAATCTAATCTAAATCTAATCTTTCTTTTAAATATATAGCAGGGAGCCCTAACCCTCTTTTAGTTATTTCCTTTATGCATGTGAATGATCTGATTGCCACATCGCTTTAAGCTCAGTCATGCTTTGGTGGATTAAGCCACAACTGATTGCTTTTGTTCATCATGTTAAACTGTAAGCCACGTTTTGTAAAATACAACGGATAGATTGTTTCATAGGATATACTAAATCTGAATCAAATTTACGTATGGACCCATGACCTTTCAAGGTGGTGGACAACTCTGTGCTATTTTATGCAATGGAGCTCCAAATTCAAGAGACAAGATGTGACTTGAATGCACTGCCAGAAACACCTTAAATCACACATAACATTTTCCTCGATTCACCTTTGGAGGACAGTTGTTTAAACTCAGAAAGTTTTGGGGGTTTTGGTTATACCAAAACACGGGGTACTACACTGCTTTGTGGTATTTCCTATATGTGCCACCTCAACCTATGAGTCATGTTTGGTTTTTCTGATCTAAATCTCTGCAGATCCCTGTTATTTAAAATAAATATATAACAAAAAATGAAAACATCTAAAATATGATTTATTTGTCTACCTGTGAAGATGTTGTTGTGATATAGTATGCTGGAATAATAGCCTAATGCCTTTTAAAATTTGGGCACCACTTAATGGTACCATTGATGCTACAGCATCATAAGTTTCATATTCTTGACACCCCAATTAACATATCAAAACAGGCATGTATCTTCAGAACAAATGCAACACTGTCTCAAAAACCATATTAGATTTGGCATTGCATAATTACAAATGGGTAGGGCCAAATTTAATTCCACCAAATTGTATGACAATTGTGTCCCATCCAGGAACTTTGCACATAACTTTCAGGTCATTCAGGTTCTAAATAGAAACAATTTTACTCTGTATGTGTTTTTTGTTTTTTGTTTGTTTACTTACTTACTTACTTACTTACTTACTTACTTACTTACTTACTTACTTACTTACTTACTTACTTACTTACTTACTTACTTACTTACTTACTGATTTATTTGACTTATATGCTGCCCAATCCCGTAGGACACAGGGCGGCTAACAACAATAAAACAATGCAATAAAAAGTCAAATGTTAAGCAATAAAACCCTATTAAACTAAGTAATCAATTATAATAACAATAAAAACCCCTAGATCTAAACAATACAACCATAGTCTTCAAAGAGGGGCGGCATACAAATCTAATAAAACTTAAATTTAAACATACAATCGAACCATGATTTGGTCAGGACTAAGGTGTTAACTCTCACAGCCCCCAACCTGCCAGCAGAGCCAGGTCTTCAAGGCTTTTTGAAGGCCAGTAGGGTGGGAGCGGTACAAACATTGGGTGGTAGTTTGTTCCAAAGGGCTGGGGCCGCCACAGAGAAGGCCCTCCCTCGCGGGCCCACCAACCGTCACTGCCTAGTCGACGGGACCTGGAGAAGGCCAACCCTGTGGGATCTAATTAGTCTCTGGGCGGTATGCAGCAGACGTCAGTCCCATAAATAGTGTTTGTGTTTGTACATGTGCATGTGTGAGAGAGAAACATCCAAAGTCCAAACATCCAACTGTATAAATTGTTGTGCAAAATAAAATGCTGGAAACCATTCAATTTTTTACAGAGAAACAAACATGAAAGGTTTAAGAGATACCACATTATCACTAGGGATTTCATTTTGTGTTGCAAGTTAGCCATGATAGCCATGTAGTATTCTTGGCAAGATTTCCTGGAAGTATTTGTTGCCGTTGCGTCCTTCTTGAAAGAGTGACTGGGCCCCAACTGGCTTTAAGCTCCTGATATCTGTTTTTTTTAAAATCCCTACAACAAAATATGCCTCAGAAACTATCCTATCAGATGCCAAATATAAATTACTCTGACTAGACTTCATTTGAAACTAATGACAACCAATCCTAGTAATGTATAGAAACATAGAAGATTGACGGCAGAAAAAGACCTCTTAGTCTACCCTTATACTATTTCCTGTATTTTATCTTAGGATGGATATATGCTTATCCCAGGCATGTTTAAATTCAGTTACTGCGGATTGACCAATCACGTCTGCTGGAAGTTTGTTCCATGCATCTACTACTCTTTCAGTAAAATAATTTTTTATTTTATATTCTCTATTTTTTTTTAAAAAAAGTCATCCAATGGTAGGTCACAATTTAGCAAACCTGAGCTTGGACAGAGGAAGGAATTCTAGGTAACTGCTTTGAAAATGCTAATGTTAAATTATTGAAGTTAGGCTTTTGTCTTTTTTTCCAAGATAGCATCTCAATTAGACATCTCAAATTGCTAATGTCTTTTTTTGTGGCAGATAAAAATGAAACATGGAAGCCAGCCAGCATCTGCAAGCATGAAAATGTGGCTGTACCGGATATAGCTGACACAATAAACACGGTTTGCTAAAGCATTCTGTTTGGCAAGTAAACTCTGTTCTTAATTAAACAGAGGGAAAGACACCATTAACAACAGAAAGTATTATTGTTGTTGTTGGAAAGAAAATATAATATTTAAATTGTTTTGTATGCAGCAACTATTTTATTTCACAGGCATGAAGGAGGTACTGGCCACATAGCGAGCAGGTAAATGTGAAACTACAAAAAGTTTTAATTAAGCATCTCCTAACACAGTGATGGCAAACCTATGGCATGGGTGCCACAGGTGGCACGCAGAGCCATATATGCTGGCACGCAAGCTGTTGCCTTAACTCAGTTCCAACATGCATGTGTGTGCCAGCCAGCTCAATTTTGACTCAGACAGAGGCTCTGGGATGGCACTTTTGGCTTCCAGAGAGCCTCCGGAGGGGATGGGGAGGACATTACCACCACCACCAGCACCGTTATTATTATTATTATTATTATTATTATTATTATTATTATCATCATCATCATCATCATCATCATCATCATCATCATCATCATGTCAGTGCAACACAGCAAATGAGATCACTATGCTGGATTTCGTATTTCATCACCAGTCGGGCGCTTCCCAAGCACCTAGGACTGCGGCCTTTTGCAATTGACAGATGGAGATTTTGTCAATTCCGATGGTTTTCAAATGTCTGCTGAGATCCTTTGGCACTGCGCCCAGCCAAGTACCACTGGGACCACTTTCACAGACTTATGCCAGAGTTGTTGCAGCTCGATTTTTAGATCTTCGTATTTCACTAATTTCTCTAGCTGCTTCTCCTCAATTCTGCTTTCTCCTGGTATTACAATGTCGATGATCCATACTTTCTTTTTCTCCACGATCACAATGTCTGGTGTGTTATGCTTCAGAATTCAGTCAGTCTGAAGTCGGAAGTCCCACAGTAGTTTTGCTTGCTCATTTTCAATCACTTTTTCGGGCTTATGATCCCACCAGTTCTTTGCCACTGGTAAATGGTAGTTCCGGCACAAGTTCCAGTGGATCATCTGTGCCACAGCATCATGTCTATGCTTGTAGTCAGTCTGTGCGATCTTTTTGCAGCAGCTGAGTATGTGATCGATTGTTTCATCTGTTTCTTTACAGAGTCTGCACTTTGGATCGTCTGTTGATTTTTCAATTCTGGCTTTGACAGCATTTGGTCTAATGGCCTGTTCTTGTGCCACCAGTATTAGTCCTTCTGTCTCCTTTTTGAGTGTTCCACTTGTAAGCCATGACGAGGTCTTTTCTTTATCCACTTTGCCTTCAATCTTCTCCAAAAACTGTCCATGCAATGCTTTGTTCCGCCAATTGTCCATACGACATTGAGTTACATTTTTTCTGTACTGGTCCTTAGTTTGCTTCACCTTGAGAAGCTTCCTATTGTTGACCTCCATCAACGCTGACTCTTTGCTTCCCTTCAAAGAGTCAGTGTTGATGGAGGTCAACATATTATTATTATTATTATTATTATTATTATTATTATCATCATCTATTATTATTATTATTATCATCTATTATTATTATTATTATTATTATTATTATTATTATTATCATCTATTATTATTATTATTATTATTATTATTATTATTATATTTGCACCTGTATCCAAAAATTCAAGATGATATCCCAATTCCCATAAACCCTGTCATTGACCCATGGTGGACAAGAGATGGAAACTGCAGTTCAAATTATCTGATTCACTATAAGGTAATGTTTCCAATACAGTATTTCATTTGTTCTCCTACTAATCAATATGTCTATTGGTTCCAGGAAATCCGAGCCTGAAGTGGCACTTTTCAGCACTCACAGGCAATTAATTACGCAAGTGAGGCAGCAAGTTTAATAGGATGACTAAGCTATAAAGACATAATTCTTCTCTTTTTCCATCTCACTTCTTTTCTTACGGCATCGTGATCAGAGATGCTCATGTGTTCTATAACTAAGAAAAATGGCAACTGACACATACTAAAATGCACACCCCGTGAAAGCTATCATCTTTTCCCATAATGCATTGCAACACTTCAATATCCAGGCAATTGGAAGAAAATATTGGATGTTCATAGCCAGCAGCTAAAACAGGTTCTGCTTCCGCTCTTATAAATAAAAAGTATGAAAGTAGAATCAATAAGACAGTTGCCATACACCATTAAATCTCTAACATTATGGCATTATGCTACAACTGCTATTTTTCAGCAGAAAATTATGAAATAGTTTCCCTCCTCTGGCAGATATGGACCCCACGCTCATACCATTATGGGAGCAAATGATAATATTCTACTTCTGAAGGAACTTTGGGGTTTTTGCTAAATTAACCAAGTTTATAATTTGTAAACTCTTAAAAAAAAAATATTTTAATCATTTCATTCTCATTTTTAATATGCAAATTTTATAAGCCATCTAAACTCTGGCCCATTTAAGGCATTCAGATAAATTTTATAAATCAATCAATCAATTTCAAACTTTCATCTCAGCTATAACTATTTTATTTATTTCAACTTCAGTATTCGCTTTAACGATGGAGACATTACTAATAAAATATACGGTAAATAAAAGAAACTGAGATATAGACTTTAAGTTACACAATGAAAAGACTGGAAGGTAAAATTATATTCAGTTCTACAATGATTATACCTCTCTGGTCAGGATTTAGGCGTCACTTATTCTTTAAGTGGTAAATTAGTTGTTTTTAACCTCCAATGCATGTTGATTTTAGGCTGATGAAGATTTATACTACTGAGAGAACCAAACTCAGAACTGTATAAACTGTTTTACATGTATTAAAACTGAAGTATTGTAGCCTACATGTTTGTATAGGCCAGTGATGGTGAACCTTTTTTCCTCATGTGCCAAAAGAGTGTGCGCATGTGCTATCACACATGCGCAAGTGCCCACACTCATAATTTCACCCCGAGTCTTTGGAGAGGGGTGGCATACAAATCTAATAAATTATTATTATTATTATTATTATTATTAATTCAATGCCTGGGGAGGGCAAAAACAGCTTCCCTCACCCCCAGGAGATCCTCTGGAGGCCAGAAATGGCCTGTTTCTAGTGTTGGGTGAACCCAACAAAGTTCGGATTCAGGTTTGGCACTCAAATTTTTTAAGAGGTTCAGGTTCAGCACCCAAACTTTTGCCAAACTTTTAAGTTCGGTGCTCGGGGAAGTGCCAGGAAGTGCCGCCGCCCAGCTGTTACCTTCCGGAACAGTCAGGGCGCTTCCCGGCGTTCTCCCGAACCTGAACCCTTGCTGAAATTCAGGGTTCAACGTTCGGGAGGCCACCAAGAAGCACCCCAGCTGTTTCTGAAGGTGACAGCTGGGCGGTGGCGCTTCCCAGAACAGCCAGGGAGCTGTCGGCCGGTTGGGAGGCGCAAAAGGAGGTGGGGAATCCCACGAGGGGATTCCAGGGGCGGAGCTTTGAGGTCATTGAGATGTCCTTCCTGGAGTCTTAGTGATGTCAAAGCTCCGCCCCTGGAATCTCCTCGTGGGATTCCCCACCTCCTTTTTCACCTCCCAACCGGCTGTTTTGGAAGGTGACAGCTGGGCAGCGGTGCTTCCTGGCGCTCTCCTGAACCTAGTGCAGCACAACGGTGTGAACTTCTGCCAATCTAGCAGTTCGAAAGCAGGTAAGAAATGCAATTAGAAAAATAGGGACCCCTTTGGTGGGAAGGTAACAGCTCTCCATGCACCTTTGGCATTTAGTCATGCCGGCCACATGACCATGAAGACTTCTTCGGACAGTACTGACTCTTCAGCTTTGAAACAGAGATGGACATCTCCTCTAGAGTCTGGAATGACTAGCACACATATGTGCTAGTCCGGCTGACTGGGTAGGAGTGGCTTGCTGGCGATGTGACCAGGTGGGAGTGGCTTGAACCAATCATCATCGACTTACAACCTCACCAGTGTCACTCTCTGGGGTGAGAATTTGCTTCATGTTTCCCACGCTCTCCTTCCTGGGTTGCCCCCTGCCTCAGGCTGGGTAGCTAGGCACATGGGTGTCGATCAGCTGTTGAGAAAAGAGGCGGGAGGAAATGGGCCCCCTGCAACTCTTGCAGGTGCTGGTCTCCCTGCTGCTTTCCAAGGAGGAGGAAGGGAATGGGAGTGGGGGATAGTCAGCTGGAGCTGGGCACACAGCTTCATTTCCATGGTGGAACTGTGTTCCACCCCATCCTGCCTGCTGCCCACTGCTACATATGTGTGAAGGGAACCTTTACCTTACAACATAAATGATATAGAAACATAGAAACATAGAAGACTGACGGCAGAAAAAGACCTCATGATCCATCTATTTAAAAGAGAAGCTAGAAACATGTTGAGCATTTGCATATAATGCAAGAAAAACAGTTTTGAAGTAGCAATTTAATGTATAACCCCAATGCAGAAAGACCTTTAAGTCCCATGATAATGCTGGACCTGAAATATGTCCAGTAAAAAACTATGAGATGAATCACTTTGGCCCAGCAGCTGCTGATAATTTAATGCCACCCATCATTTAATGCGGTATGTTTAAATTTCTAAAGCTTCTCCTTTCTTGGAAGGTTAATTATTCTAATGTGCTTATCTAGTTATCTTAACCACATGGTTAATATTGCTTCAAAAATAGAGGAGATTAAACAAATCCCTTGACTTATCGTATAAAAATAGTGATGGTACATTTTCATAAATATGTGTTTAATAGATTTTATACTGAAATCTAAAGGCAAACTATTTACAAACTGTTCTATACTGCCAGAAGAAATCTTAGTTGAAAAATTAAAAACAGCACCCTGGTTTGCAATTACAAAAATACATTAAAATTCCAATGTTTTCAGTTTTGACGATACCAAAGAACTGTGAGTCCCTTGGACTGCAAGGCAATCAAACCAGTCAGTCCTAGAGGCGATCAACCATGACTATTCCTTAGAAGGCCAGATCCTGAAGATGAAACTCAAATATTTTGGCCAACTAAAGAGAAGGAAAGGACTAACCGGAAAAGAGCCTAATGCTGGGAAATATTGAGCCCAAAAGAAGAAAGGGATGAGGTGTCTAATGGACTCACCGAAGCAGTCGTTGTGAGCTTAAATGGACTCCAGAGGATGGTAGATAATTTATTTATTTATTTATTTTATTTATTTATTCATTCATTTGTCCAATACACAAATACATAGGAAGAAAAATAGACATGTAGTAATATATATAAGGGTAAAAGTGAACTTATAGGAGAGGATATATGAAAGGAAGAAAGTATATATGAAAAGCAAGAGAAAGGAAGACAATTAGACAGGGGACGAAAGGCACACTGGTGCACTCATGTACGCCCCTTACTGGCCTCTTAGGAACCTGGAGAGGTCAATCGTGGATAGTCTAAGGTAGAAATGTTGGGGGTTAGGGGTTGACACAACTGAGTCCGGTAATAAGTTCCACGCTTCAATAACTCGATTGTTGAAATCATATTTTTTACAGTCAAGTTTGGAGCGGTTCGTATTAAGTTTGAATCTGTTGCGTGCTCTTGTGTTGTTGTTGTTGAAGCTGAAGTAGTCATTGACCGGTAGGACGTTGCAGCATATGATCTTGTGGGCAATACTCAAGACGTGTTTTATGCGCTGCAGTTCTAGGCTATCTAGGCCCAGGATTGTTAGTCTATTTTCGTAGGATATTCTGTTTCGAGTGGAGGAGTGAAGGGCTCTTCTGGTGAAATATCTTTGAACATTTTCAAGGGTGTTGATGTCTGAGATGTGGTATGGGTTCCAGACAGATGAGCAGTAGTCCAGGATGGGTCTAATAGGAAGCCCTAGAGTAGCGGTGTCCTTAGGTCGGATAACAACAAAAGAAGGGTAAACAGATTCAAAGTTACCAAATTCGTCTTTGTTACTAACAGAAGAATTAGGGAGCATTTCTTAGAAGCTGTAAAATATAAAATAAAATTAAGGGGAAATTCCCCAAAGATCTTCTACCAAAGATCCAGAAAACCAAATCCTGGAGAAAATTGTCGGAGTAGAAAAGACTGTCTCCCACTTTTAGATATTCAAATGTCTACAAATAGTGGTATTTTTAAAAGAATCTCTTCCGATGATCAAAGTTCTTGGAGAGATTTAAAGTGGAGGAAGTGATTTCTAGCTAATTAGAGTCATAAATGCTGGCACCAACATTTTAAACAATGTCACAGTCAATTAACGTAAATGCTGACCTCGAGAACCCTTTTGGTTATACGTGTAATATTTTCTGGATATAATTGCAATGCAGATGGTGGGCTGTAACCAATATATGTGTATACCCCTCACCAGCTCAGGAAAGGTTGCAGTGGGCACATTAGCTTTAATGGTGCAAAAGTCACCAATGACATCAGAAGATAAAGAACCAACTCTGTCAGAGAAGCTTCCTTATGCAACACTCTCACTTCTGATATCTGGAGAACTGAAACCTTTTTTGGCATATATGGGTGAATGAGTGGCATTCACTCTCACATTTGTAATTATGTGTGTGAGAGGATAGATATATTTGCAATATACACTGCTCAAAAAAATAAAGGGAACACTCAAAGAACACATCCTAGATCTGAATGAATGAAATATTCTCATTGAATACTTTGTTCTGCACAAAGTCGAATGTACTGACAACAAAATGAAATTCATTGTCAATCAGTGTTGCTTTCGAAGTGAACAATGTGATTTCACAGACGTTTGATTTACTTGGAGTTGTATTGTGTTGTTTAAGTGTTCCCTTTATTTTTTTTTTAGCAGTATATTTAAACTTCCTCATTACCAACAGCATTTCCATCTTCTCTTGGTTTAATTTCGGCACTCCATTTCAGAGGTCTAAATCAGTGTTTTCAACCAGTGTTTTTCAACTACATGGTCAGGTGTGCCGCGAAGCTCAGCAAGAGAGAGAAAAAGAAAGAAAGCAAAAGAGAAAGAGAAAAAGAGAGAAAGAAAGAGAGAGAGAAAGAAAGAAAGAGAGAGAGAGAAAGAGAGGCAGGGAAGGAGGGAGAGATAGAAAGAGAGCAAAAAAGAGAGGAAGGAAGGAAGAGAGAAAGAAAGAGGGATGGAGAGAGAGAGGAAGGAATGAAGAGAGAGAAAGAGGAAGATAAATAGGGTGAAAGGGAGGAAGAGAGAGAGAGAGAATTTTTTTGTCCAAACTTTTTTTAGCCCCCCGCCTCTCCCCCCCCCCCCCCCCCGCTCAATGTGCCCCATGATTTTGTATATGTAAAAAATGTGCCGCAGCTCAAAAAAGGTTGAAAATCACTGGTCTAAATGATCTTCCCCAATGATTTCATATCAGAGAGTATTCTAGGCTACAACTAGTTAGCCTGGGTGCAGTCTTACAGGAAGGACTAACATTGCTGCAAAACATGCTCAACTCTATCAAATGGTCCATATGAATATTATGGCTCCTTATATCAAAAGCCATCAAGAAGTCCGTAGCAAAGCTGTAGTGTCCCATCCCTAGATTCCTATGAAATGCATCCCAATAATTTGTTTCACTCAAACATAACCGGTGCAGTGAGACCATTGTTTTCTCAATCTGATTATCTAGGAATGATCTATTTGAGACTGAGTAATCAATACAATTTCTTCATGGATTATTGCCTGTCGTGGCAAAGGGGCTTGTTTAGGCCAATGAAGCTATGAGGTATGCTATGCAAGGCCACTATGCAGACAGCTCTGACAAAACATGATCATTTGAAGGAAGGGAATGGAAACTCACTCCAGTATCTTTGCCATGGAAACCCCATGGACACTACCAAAAGGCAAAAAGATATGACTCTGGAAGATGAGTCCCTCAGGTCGGAAGGTGTCTAGGAAGGATTGAGGGCAAAAGAAGAAGGGAGTGACAGAGAATGAGGTGGCTGGGATGGAGTCACTAAAGCAATCAGTGTGAGCTTAAATGGACTTCAGGTCATAGTAGAAGTCAGAAAGGCCTGGAGGAATCTTGTCCAAGGGAGTTGCAATGGGTCACACATGACTCCACAACTAACAATAACAATTCATTACAACATTATAATAACAACAGCAACAACAACAAACAACAACAATAACTATTATTATTATTGTTGTTGTTGTTATTGTTATTGTTGTTGTTGTTGTTGTTGTTATTATTATTATTATTATTATTATTATTATTATTATTATTATTATTATTATTTAGATTTGTGTGCCGCCGCTTTCCGAAGACTCGGGGCGGCTCACAACATAGCAATAGTACAATACATTAAAAATCTAATATTAAAATTTAAAAAGTCAATTAAAACAAACATTAATATAACATAATCAATATCATAAAATCACAACTACGCACTCGTACACACACAACCCAATTAATCATACTACAGAGGCCAGAAAAACAACGAAGGGGGGAGGTAATCATCCCCACGCCTGGCGACAAAGGTGAGTCTTCAGCATTTTACGGAAGGCAAGGAGGGTGGGGGCTGTTCGAATCTCTGGAGGGAGTTGATTCCAGAGGGCCGGAGCCTCCACAGAGAAGGCTCTTCCCCTGGGCCCCGCCAGCCAGGGTGACTCTTTTCTGTCAAAGAGAGCGTGTTTCCAATAAAGGTCTTTGAATAATCTGCTTTAAAAAACCTGACCCCAGGCCGAAAGAGCCATTAATCACCTTCTCTAACCATTGGTTCTTCCCATCCTGGCTGATTAAATCAGACAGGAATGACAAGGTCAAACAAGCAGACAATCTCCACACATTCTGACTTATTCTCTCAAGATCTATAAGCTATGAAGGACACAAATATGAACAGAACATGGCATTGCCAAATTTCCTGCTTATGACCTGTCCCAAAACTGGAACAGTATTCTTCTTTTTTTACATACATACATACATACATACATACATACATACATACATACATACATACATACATAAATTGCTTGCAGCAAACTTTTCACTATTTTGGCTCCCCACATTACTGGAAAAGGTACCATAAAAATATTTCCCAGTTTCATGGAGACACAATGATGATGGAGAAATAAATATCTTTGCTGTATTGACAGCATGCTGCCATGGGATTTCAAATGTGCTTCAGGATGGGCCCCACTTGGTATATGTTTTGATGTGTAAAAAGAGTTCTTTTCCAGTACTTGCATTCCAGTCCTCCAAACTTCCCTTTCAGCAGCAGTGAAAAGAGACAATAGCCAACTTCAATTATTCCTAAAGGATGCTGAGTCAAAGTAAATCTCTTAGAACACAATACGGAGCAATAATTATTATCTAACTTGTTCTCTTTCTCCTGTGACTCTAAAATGAATTTTGTCTTAACTGTATTCTTCCTTGAAAGCCCACGTTTTCTGATTTAATTGAACCTGATCATTTTCATACTGATTATTACAATTAAGAGGAGGAAAATGTCAAGTGATCTGGAGGATGGCATATACAAAGTGTTAAATTAAAAAGAGCAAAGAATGCACAAATACCATTGATAATTTCCTATTTCAAGTTGGCTTCTCTTTCTGACCAAAGGTCATGCTTTTGTTTCTATTTTAATCTTTATCCTACTACAGAACTTGGCATACATATAGTATGATTGGACACACAAGGAATTTGTCTTTGGTGCATATGCTCTCAGTGTACATAATTCATGATTCTTGACAAATGTATCTTTTCTTTTATGTACACTGAGAGTACAGTGATCCCCCGTTTATTGCGTCCCCAACCATTGCGAACAGGGTACTTCGCTATTTTTCAACCCGGAAGTCAAAAATACCATCTACGCATGCGTGCCGGGCACGCATGCGTAGATGGCAGCGGCTTCCCTGGGTCTTCCCCCTCTTGCTGGCGTCAGCGAGGAGTTTCCCCACCGCCCACGCAAACTCCTCGCTGCCGCCCGCCCTTCGCCCGCCCACGCCGTTCATTCTCGCCGCTTTTGAGCTAAATCCGGGAGCGAATTCGCTCCCGGATTTAGCTCAAAACCGCCGATAGCAAGCGGCAAGGAACAGCTTGTCTCGGCGCTTTCGAGCTGTCAGCTCGAAAGCGCCGAGACAAGCCGTTCCTTGCCGCTTGGTATCGCCAGTTTTGAGCTCAAAACCGCCGGTTTTCAGCTCAAAACCGCCGATAGCAAGCGGCAAGGAACGCCTTGTCTCGGCGCTTTCGAGCTGACAGCTCGAAAGCGCCGAGACAAGGCGTTCCTTGCCGCTTGGTATCGCCGGTTTTGAGCTCAAAACCGCCGGTTTTCAGCTCAAAACCGCCGATAGCAAGCGGCAAGGAACGCCTTGTCTCGGCGCTTTCGAGCTGACAGCTCGAAAGCGCCGAGACAAGGCGTTCCTTGCCGCTTGGTATCGCCGGTTTTGAGCTCAAAACCGCCGGTTTTCAGCTCAAAACCGCCGATAGCAAGCGGCAAGGAACGCCTTGTCTTGGCGCTTTCGAGCTGACAGCTCGAAAGCGCCGAGACAAGGCGTTCCTTGCCGCTTGCTATCGGCGGTTTTGAGCTGAGTCCGGAAGCGAATTCGCTTCCGGACTCAGCTCAAAACCGGCGATACCAAGCGCCCCCCGGACCCCCAACCCGGGTTTGGGGGGCTGCTAGGAAGCCCTCCATGCCGGCGGCAAACAGCCGCCCCGCCCCCAATCTTCGGCTCCTCGCTAGCGCTGTGGGAGTAAAAACACCGTCTGCACATGCGCAGACGGTGTTTTTACTTCCGCATCGCTACTTCGCGAAAACCCGCTCGTTGCGGGGGCTCCTGGAACGGAACCCTCGCAACGAGCGGGGGATCACTGTATATGCACCAAAGACAAATTCCTACAAGTTGATACAGGAGATGATACTGCATGAATCCCAGCGACTGGTTAGGTCCCACAGAGTTGGCCTTCTCCGGGTCCCGTCGACTAAACAAGAGCCTTCTCTGTGGTGGCCCCGACCCTCTGGAACCAGCTCCCCCCGGAGATCAGAACTGCCCCCACCCTCCTTGCCTTTCGTAAAGTTCTTAAGACCCATCTCTGCCATCAGGCATGGGGGAACTGAGACATCTCCCCGGGGCCTATACAGTTTATACAGGTATGTTTGTTTGTGTGTATGTTTGCTTTTAATAAGGGGCTTTTAGTGATTTTTAGATTATTAGATTTGTTCTTATATTGTCTTTGTTGTTGTTGTGAGCCGCCCCGAGTCTATGGAGAGGGGTGGCATACAAATCTAATAAATAATAATAATAATAAGATGAGCCTGTAGCCTAGAGGCTAAGGCCACTGCCTTGCAAGGCAGAGCCCCAGGTTCAAATCCCAGTAAGGGTGTGGCTACCTGATGAAGGCAAATAAGCCCAAAATAGATCTATAGTAGTTTCCTTTCCTTTTCATTATCAGCAAAAATATGTTACACTTATAGATTATAGTTGTCGTCTATAAAAAGCTTATCTGCCTTGGAATATGGTCCCTGGTGGGCCGAGAAGCAAAAAGGAAGCTGTGATGCTCCTTCAATATACCAGGGTGACTCAACAAAAAACAAACAAACACATAACCCTTCCCTGGTACAAGCTGATACAGGAGTTGAGCCTGTAGCTTAAAGGCTAAGGCCACTGCCTTAAAAGGCAGAGCCCCAGGTTCCAACCAAATAAATCTATTAACTTGAAAGAAGTTGATGTAGGTATGATACATGCTTAGCTACATTGTTTATTACTTTATTAAAGTTCTGTCACCACCACCACCACCATCACCACCATTATCATTATCGTTATCACTATCATCATTAAGACTGTGATTCATCACTATTTGGTATAAAATGTTGCGAGGAAAAAATACATTTATAATCACAAATCCATTCACCCAATGACCAGTGTCAAAATGTTTCTTGAAAGAGAAACATTTTCAAATAGACAAGACAGCTGGCTTCCATTTCTCTCCTTTTCCCACCTCTTTCAAATTATTTTGATTTGCAGCAAACAATAAAACGCAGCAAACAATAAAACGGAGGTGGGCAAGGTTTACTGGCAAGGCAATTTCAATCCTGGGATTTGTTTTGTTATAACAAGTTGAACACATAAACCTTATGCATTATTACATTGAGACATAGTAGACTGCTAAAGTAATATTTCAATCGATAGGAATTGTTAACTCTGACAAATTTGAGTCCCATTACAGTATTTCAGAGCATCTATGACTTAGAATGGATGTAAATCTAGGCTAATTTATTATGATACTGTAAACTGTCTACAGCAGTGATGGTGAACCATTTTTTCCTCGGGTGCCAAAAATGATGTGTGTGCTCACACCCATCATTCAATCCTTCTCCCACATCTCCTGTGCATGCATTTATTTATGTATTTATTTATTGGACTTGTATGCCGCCCCTCTCCAAAGACTCAGGGCAGCTCACAACATATCAAAAAACAATAGACAATGAAACATCTGAAATCCAATTAATAAGAACATAAGAAGAGCCATGCTGAATCAGGCCAAAGCCCATCGAGTCCAGCATTCCGTGCCGAAAGAGCATGGGCATGCGCTATCACACATGCGTGAGTGCCCACACCCATAATTCAATGCCTGGGGAGGACGAAAAACAGTTTCCCATGCCTCCTGGAGGGTCTCTGGAAGCCAGAAATAGCATGTTTCCCAACTTATGGTGGTCCCAGTAGGCTCATATTTTGCCCTCCCCAGGCTCCAAAAACTTCCCTGGAGCTGGGTAAGGGTAAAAATGCCCTCCCCCAGTGGCTGCCTGGAAGCCAAAATCCCCCTCCCAGAGCCTTTGTGTGAGCCAAAAATCAGCTAGCAGTTAAACACATGCATGTTGAAGGTGAACTAGGGCAACAGCTCGCATGCCAGCAGATATGGCTCCATGTGCCACCTGTGGCAACCATGGCATAGGTTCGCCATCACTGTCCTAGGATAGTAAGCCTTAGTGTAATCACTCAATATAGCTATGGTGATATATTAGGAAAAACATCTCTGGGGGATTCTTTAAAACATGAGTCCTGAACACACGAGGGCAGCATTTTTCAACTTGAACAAGTGGAAGATGCATGGATTTATTCTCCCAGTCATATTGGCTGGGGGTACTCTGGCTGTTGAAAACCACATATTTTCAAATACAGTGTTCCCTCGATTTCCGCGGGGCATGCGTTCCGAGACTGCCCGCGATAGTCGAATTTCCGCGAAGTAGAGATACGGAAGTAAATACACCATTTTTGGCTATGGACAGTATCACAAGCCTTCCCTTAACACTTCAAACCCCTAAATTACCATTCCCCATTCCCTTAACAACCATTTACTCACCATTATTACTGGTACTCACCATTGAATAAGACACTTACTGATCCTGATATTTATAAACATAATTATTTATTAACAATAATTATTTTGTTGTTATTTATTTGCAAAGAAAATTAGTTTGCCGATGACATATGACGTCATTGGGTGGGAAAAACCTTGGTATAGGAAAAAAAACGTGAAGTATTTTTTAATTAATATTTTTTGAAAAACCGTGGTATAGGCTATTCGAGGGAACACTGTATGTTCAAATATTTTCAATATTATCCATGATTGACCTCTCCAGGTTCCTTAGAGGTCAGTAAGGGGGCGTGCATAAGTGCACCAGTGTGCCTTCCGACCCCTGTCCAATTGTTTCTCCTTTATCTCCTTTATCTTTTCTTCCTTTCAAATATGTTCACCTATACTTTTATATCTTTTCTTCTATTCTTTTCTTTACTTATATTATTACATATCTTTCTCTTCAATGTGTATTATGTATTGGACAAAATAAATAAATGAAATAAAAATAAAAAATAAAATAAAACTGCCACGGTTGAGAAAAGACTGTCCTCAAGAGGGAAGGCATTGCATCTGTCTTTACAGACTTCTGCAAATTAGGATATATGCATGATTGGATATAGAAACAGGATTGGATATAACATAACGCACCAAGTGAGCCCTTTAAGGGATAACCATGAACTAATGAGCTCTCCCACCCTCAAAGAAATCTTCTTCACTTAAGGTCTAGCTGTTCTAAATCAAATTAGTTTAGGGAGTATTCTGGTACATCATACCAAATACTCTACCTTGAAGTCAGCTTTTGGATGTTCTTTTGCCTAACATCTTTGGATATTTTGGATTCTTTTCTTAAGATTTGTAATTGCTAATTGAAATTGCTGTGTGTTCCAAAAGGTTAAATGAGATAAATAAGACTTTATATAGCCAAGCTTCAAAGGAATGCTTTACTTTGTGATGCTCATAAAAAACCAGGCAGAGCTTTAATTGCACTATCATTGTTGCCATCCTTATGTTTTTGACCAGTCCACAGTTGAGAAGCCAACACAAATCAATTGCACTTTTTGTTTGACACAAAGCAGCCTGTATCTTTATATTCAAAAGACTCATTTTGTTTACCTGTCTTATAGTTTATATAATTTGTTTAGTACTTACTTTCTCCAGACATTTAGAGTTTTCAAGTGTTAAACCTCCCTGAATTTATATTCTCTGACAACAATATTTATCCTCAAATAATTATTTGAAAATCTAAGCCACACAGATATAAACCAGAAAAAAAATGTGGTTTTCATTTTGAATAGTTGAAGTTGTTAGGACTCTCCCCATAATGGTTGGGTTGGCAATATAGAAACCAACAATTATGTGTTATAACTGAGCTATGCTCATTTGCTGAACAGAATATTGCAGATCATAGAATAGAATAGAATAGAATTTTTATTGGCCAAGTGTGATTGGACACACAAGGAATTTGTCTTGGTGCATATGCTCTCAACGTACATAAAATAAAATATACATTTCACTAAAACATTCATCTTACTAAAATGCAAGTTGTAATTAAAAACAAAGAGTGTTATGAAAACTATGGCTTGAAGATGTAAGATATTATATATTGACCTACCCAAAGGAGAGAATGTTAGGATTCTGTCCATAATGGTTGGGTTGGCAATATATAAACCAACAATATGTGTTATAACTGAGCTGTATCCATTGCGTTGCAGACTGCCACAAGAGGGAGCTAGAGTTCATAGCTTATTTATCTGAGTCACCTCTCTTTTTCTCTTTGTCTGCTACTCACTGTTAATGGCTACTCAGTGTTAGGTTTCCTCTTCAATTCTCTTCATGCTCTGTATTGTAGTTATGTACTATAGCTAAAATGTGTTTAAGCTTCACATCTTTGTTTATTGATTGTGACAAAGACAACTGGTAAGAAAGACTATGTACTTAATAATATTTGGATTGTTATTCTGACTTATTATGTGTATGACTGAATATGTCTGAATATGTTATATCTCAGAGTAAATTTTAATTCATGTTAGTATATCTGTGTGTGGCTGAGTAGTTACTCACAACTAATCTGGTAAACAAGGATTACTCTGCTCATACATTAACAGACGTGGCAACATTTTATTTCATAATTTTCCTTTGATATTTTCTTATATTTGAAAGGTATTAAATGCATTGTATCATATTCTCTGTCAAACTATAAAAATATGTCAAAATTCCGTATCAATGCAGAAGTTCCTGAGGTAAATTCACATTAGTAAATTATAATTTAGAATATTTCTGTGATATCTTTTTTTTACAACATTCCTCTAATTTTCTAGATATTTGTCATCTAAGACTCAATCAAGGAATTTATAATTTCAATATCCTCATTTCACAGTCCTTTCTGTATCTGTAATAAGAAACAAAGATGCCTTTTCTAAAACATTTATCTGTGTTTCATTCGTTTTGGTTACTAAATGTGTTTTTTCTGACATTCTGGATATAGTCTGCGGAGAGGGGCGGCATACAAATCTAAATAATAAATAAATAAATAAATAAATAAATAAATAATAGTTCACTTTATTTTATTTTATTTACTTATTTTGTCCAATACACAATACATATTGAAGAGAATAGACATTAAGTATTATATATAAAGAGAAGATATAAAAATAGAGAAGATATATGAAGGAAGAAAAGATATATGAGATATGAGATAAGGAGAGACAATTGGACAGGGGATGAAAGGCAGGCTAGTGCACTTATGTACGCCCCTTACTGACCTCTTAGGAACCTGGAGAGGTCAATCGTGGATAGTCTAAGGGAGAAATGTTAGGGATTAGGGGTTGACACTACTGAGTCCGGTAATGAGTTCCACGCTTCAACAACTCGATTGCTAAAGTCATATTTTTTACAGTCAAGCTTGGAGCGATTAATATTAAATTTGAATTTGTTGCATGCTCTTGTGTTGCTGCAGTTGAAGCTGAAGTAGTCATTGACAGGCAGGAAGTTGCCGCATATGATTTTGTGGGCAATACTTAGATTGTGTTTTAGGCGTCGTAGTTCTAAGCTTTCTAGACCTAGGATTGATAGTCTGCTTTCATAGGGCATTCTGTTTCGAGTGGAGGAGTGACGGGCTCTTCTGGTGAAGTATCTTTGGACATTTTCTAGGGTGTTGATGTCCGAGATGTGGTATGGGTTCCAGACAGATGAACTGTATTCAAGGATGGGTCTGGCAAAAGTTTTGTAGACAGAAGACTAATGTTTGATCCAAATTAAACTGCAGATAATGTTTATTCTATCATAATATCTGTAAAAATATTTGTAATAATTATGGGAACTAAACAGGGATTCAATAATATATATGTTTTTAACCCAGACATTTGAACAAAAATATGAATATTTAGTAGCTGGATACCCATGCTTTGCTACGAAATTGTGTGATTGGGCTTGATAAATTGATAGTTAAAGCTTGAAAATTAAAGAGTAGTTATGATCACACTTAAAGCTTGAAGATTTATGTAGAATGTGGTAGACATGCTAACTGGAAATGCCTTTTGTTCTGTGGTAGGCCTCATTCCTCTTTACACACAAAATCTTCAATGGCTGGAATCACCATCAGGACTGGAAAAGGTTCTGAAATACAATTTTGCCAATCTTGGATAGACACTATTGAATAAGTGGGTAAATAGCTTATCAAGTTTCAGAGGCATGTAAAATCCAAGACACTTGAGATTGAGAATTCAAATAGATGGGGATTTTATTTTTATTTTGCAGTGGATTTTTCATAAACAGTCATTGCCAAGAACTGATATTGGTTCCTTTAATTATATGAGTCAGTGTGCAAATTCAAACAAATTATCTGTTATTTATCTTTAATTAAATGTCATGGGAAGAAAAAGAATAAAAATGTAATTTAACCTTATTTTACTTTATTTTGTATTCAACTATATCAATTTTCTAGAAAGTAAGTATACTAGCCTAAAAATATGAATAAATTAAAAGATTTATGTTTTTAATTAGTAAGTACCGTGCTCATAATAATAGCATGACACCAGCTAGGAAAAACGGTATAATGAAATACAGTAAACATATTAGGAATATTATACAATATTGTACTTCTAATTAGCTTCGATGATACCAACATTTATTTTTTGATCAACCAAACAGTATTTGTGACTTTTAAACATGCTAAGTGGATCTACATTTTAGAAAAGAAAAAAACAGCAGCGAAGATGTCAAAAGGTAAGTACTAAGGAAAGTAAAAGAATATATGAAGAGAATTATGGAATAAATCAGCAGACTATTCTCTGGACTATGAATGTCATTAAGTCAGATGATGACTTGCAAAATACAAATGGCATCTTTTGGAAAAAGATAATTACATCTTTCCACAAGCCTATACACAATATTAGATTACTTTTTTTTTCATCAACTCCTGATACTTGTTTGTATTTTTATATCAAAACCAAAAATGGTGGGGGGAAATGCAAGCCTAGAAACTAGGTTTCCACCATGGGAATTACAGCTTTCCATTTCAGCGTCATTCTCCTAAAGGCCTAATTTTTTTTAGAACAAGGAAGGGTCAAGAAACAGATGCATTTGCATTAACAAGAGAAGGTCTATATTTTTATTTCTCATCCAGCAAATCAATACAGCAGGATAGCCACCACCTTTTTGTAAAGATGATGTTCTGCATTCTATTTTAATCAATGGTAAAATGCTATCGGTTTGTCCCAGTTCGCATGTACCGGGAGTGTTGGCCATCGGTGGTTTGGAGAATTGGTAGTAGCAGCAGCGTGAGGCTCCACCCACCTGCCCAGATGCTGCCATTTTCTTTTTTAACCCTCTCTGCATGCACAAAGCATTCTGCATATGCACAGCGGGTGAATAAGCGCATGGGTGAAGAGAGCAAGAGTGCACTTCCCAACTGCCTTCTGCTGCACGAATCCCAGCGACCGGTTAGGTCCCACAGAGTGGGACTTTTCCGGGTCCCATCAACAAAACAATGTCGTTTGGCGGGGCCCAGGGGAAAAGCCTTCTCTGTGGCGGCTCCGGCCCTCTGGAGCCAACTCCCCCCGGAGATTAGAATTGCCCCCACTCTCCTCGCCTTTCGTAAGCTCCTTAAAACCCACCTCTGCTGTCAGGCATGGGGGAACTGAGATATTCTTTCCCCCCGGGCCTTTACAATTCATGCATGGTATGTTTGTTTGTATGGATGCTTAGTTTTATAATAAGGGTTTTTAATTGTTTAGTATTGGATTTACATGTTGTTTTTTATTATTGTTGTTAGCCGCCCCGAGTCTACGGAGAGGGGCGGCATACAAATCCAATAAATAAATAAATAAATAAATAAATGAATAAATAAATAAATAAATGTAACTAGATTTCACTGATGATTTAAATGATTTTAAAATCTGTTTTATTATTTATTATTATTTATTATTTAGATTTGTATGCCACCCCTCTCCGCAGACTCAGGGCGGCTCACATCAAAGTGAAACAGTTTACAACAAATCTAAATTACAGTTTAAAAATATTTTTAAAACCCCATTTTCTAAACAGACATACATACAGACATACCATTCATAAATTGTTTCGTTTTAAATAGATTAGCTACTTCCTAAAATGTGCAAATAATTCACTTTGATAAGATATCAATTTTATTAGAACACATGGTTTACCATGAATTATTTGCTTTTCTAAGTTTCTATCCTGGATATATGGCTTTTTCCTAGCTCTTACCCAGTGAAGGGCTACCAAAATTTTTACTACCACACTATGGCCATGGCTTATGCAGGGTGCCCTGCATTTTCTTTCAACATCTTTCAGTGCAAATTGGGTGCTATGCGGTGGAGCTCCATTTTCGCTACCCCACTGTGTCCCGTTCTTCCCCTCCCCCATCCAGGCAGTAGCCCACCTCTGCTCTTACCTGTAATCCATTTAAAAGTGACCTGATTTCAAGATTTATCAAAGACAACATTAGGAGATTGGAACAGTGTTAATTTAAAGATTAAAGTGACATTTTTTACACTGGCAACTCAGAAATGTTTTCCATCTACAAATTATCCTTAAAACATGTTCCTGAAAAGACAATTACTACATGCTTTTTTAAGACCTGAAAACTCTTGGCCTAAATTTCCACTGTCAAATGGAGATTTAATTGGCTGAATGATCACATCTACAGGATACTCATAAATTGCTCCACATCAGCGTAGAAAATAACATGGCGTAGCATGCCATAGAATTTTGTCCAAGACCCTTTGATATATAGCTTTTTTTTTTACTAATAAACTGAATGTAAGGACTCAGAGGAAGATTATCAGAAGTACAGATGACATGAAATAAGAAGGAACAGCCAGAGAGGAGAGGATTCAGAAATATCTACACAGACTTGAAAAGTGGGACACAATGAGCAACATATAATTTGATGCTGTAAAACCTGGCACAAATGAAAAAGAGACAGAGAGACACAAGGAGCAATGGATGGAAACTGATCAAGGAGAGATTCAACCTGGAAATAAGGAAGAACTTTCTGATGGTGAGAGCGGTCAACCAGTGGAACGGCCTGCCAGTGGAGGTTGTGAACACCCCATCACTTGACACATTCAAAAGGAAATTCGACTGCCATCTGGATTTCCTGCTTGAGCACGGGTTGGGTTTGATGACCTGCAAGGTGCCAGTCAACTCTAATAATAAATTAATTAAATAAATAAATAAAAGTACAGGATTGGAGAGACCTGGCTTGAGTGTATCCTTTTGGTTTTAGAGAGATGATAAATTGAGCATAAGGCAAATGTGATGCTGCTATTAGAAAGGCAAATGCTTTTGGAATGCATTAGCAGAAGTATATAATGCAGATCACAGAAATAATTATCTTAATTACTCTGCCTTACTGTAATGCCTTTTCAAATACCGTGTTTAGTTCTAGGTACAACCTTTCAAAAGAATAGTGATGAATGAATTCAAGACAGTGAAAAAACTGGAAACCAAGTCCTATGTGAAATGGTTAAATGAAGTAGGTATGGTTAGCCTACACAGGAAAGATATGGTATCAGTCTTAAGATATTTAATGATTGTCATATATGGTACCTTTCTCTTGATCTAGAAAAGATTCTATGCATCTTAGTTCTGAGATTGAGAAACACTGGCTTTAACCACAGTGGTACCTCTACTTACGAACTTAATTCGTTCCGTGACCAGGTTCTTAAGTAGAAAAGTTTATAAGAAGAAGCAATTTTTCCCATAGGAATCAATGTAAAAGCAAATAATGCATGCAATTGGGGAAACCACAGGAAGGGTGGAGGCCCTGTTTCCTGCCAGGAGATTTCTAGAGAGGTCCCATGGAGGCTTCTCCGCACCTTTTCCAGTCCTGTTTCCTCCCAGGAGATTTCTAGAGAGGCCCCACAGAGGCTTCTCTCTGCCTTTTCTGGTTACAGTTTCAGAGGCTCGGGTTTGTAAGAAGAAGCAAATGGTTCTTGAGAAGAGGCAAAAAAAAATCTTGAACACCTGGTTCTTATCTAGAAAAGTTCGTAAGTAGAGGCGTTCTTAGGTAGAGGTGCCACTGTATATGGAAGGAGTTTTCATACAGGTTAGGTTACATATTAGAAGGAATTTCTGGGTGATGAGAGCTGTCAATTGGTGGAACAGACTGACTCATAACATAGCATGCACCTTCTAAACCAGGGGTGTCAAATCTGCATCATCATGGTGGCATCACGTGACATATCAGGAATTTTTCCCCCTTCACTAATCTGGGTGTTGGCATCACTTATCCAGCCCATGGCCCACGGATTTGACAGCCCTGTTCTTAGCCATCCATCCAAAAGGCTTTAGCATAACTTGCATTGGACAGGTGGTTAGGCCAGATGAATTCTAAAGCACTTTCAGTTTTATAATTCTGAAGATATTAACTTGACAAATACATCAAAAGTAGCATTTTTAAAATTTAACGTCTACTTTTTAAATTATTGTTCTGTTTTATTTTATAGTAGATGCCTTCCGTTTTATAAAGAAGCTATGGGACAATGAATCAGATGCAGTGGGGGGACTGGCCCAAGGTCATCCAGCTGGCTTTATCCCAAAGCTGGAATAGAAGTGCCAGGTGCTTGGTTTTGAGCCTGATGCCTACACCAAACCTATTCTCTTTATGGAAACACCATCAGACTTTCCTCTTTCATTGCTGTTTCCCAAGAGTCTCCTTCTCCTTATGCCTATAATTAGTGATAATATCTGGTCAAGAGCCAATTTGGTGTAATGGTTAAGCCACAATGTTTCTCAAATAGTGGGGCAGGGGCCCCTGAGGGGGCACGGAATGATGCCGGGGGGGCGGCATGACCACAGGGGACATGGGTTTTTTTGGCCAAGGGAATAACGGTTTTTTGCACTGAACAATAGCACGTGGCCCACAGCAGGAGATATGAAGTACTGTATATATAACAAATCCTTAAGAGACACCATGGAAAAATATTTAACAGGGATGAAAAGAAAGGAGGAGAGAGATGGAGATAATGAGACAAATGTAAGCCTCCCAAAAGCTAAGATGAAGAGGAAATATGACAAAGTGCATGTAGCACTTTGCTTCACTGTGACTACGGTGGGAGATAAGGAAAAACTGGTGTGTTTATGGTGTCTAAAAATGTTGGTGGCAGTCAGCATGAAGCCAAATAAATTAAGGCATCACTTGAACACATTACACCCCAATCACACTGATAAGCCCCTTGAGCTTTTTCAACAAAAATGTGCCAAATATTGCAAACAATCATCCCAGTAGAGAGTTGGAGGGGGAGCAAAATGTATACCGTATTTTTCGCTCTATAAGACGCACCTGCTGATAAGACGCACCTAGATTTTAGAGGAGGAAAATAGAAAAAAAATATTTTGAGCCAAAAAGTGGGCTAAAATATTTATTACAATAACAGAATAACTTAACAGCTGGGAAGCGGGTTCGTGGGGGTGCTGGAAGCGCGGAAGTTCGCCCTTGGCTTTTGGCTTCAGGAGTCAGCTGGGAAGCGGCGCGGCTGTTTTAAAAGATCGCAGCCGGCCTGGGGGGCTTTCCAGCACCCCCTCCCGAGCCCCCAACTCGGAACCGTGTTCAGACGATTCCCCCCCCTGTCCCCGTCCCTGCGCCCCCTCTGCTCCAGCGCCTCCCCCCCCCTCCCTGCCTGCATCTTCGCTCCATAAGACAGGGCTGATTTTTCATCCTACTTTGGGAGGAAAAAAACTGCGTCTTATGGAGCGAAAAATACGGTACTTCTTCCTTGGGGGGGGGGGGGGGGCGTACCAGAAAGTAATTGAGAAACACTGGCTTAAGGCAACAGGCCAGAAGTCATGAGATTATGAGTTCTAGTCCTTCCTTCGGCACAAAGCCAGGTGGATAACCTTGGGCCGGTCTCTCTCCCCCTCCCTCCCTCCCCCCCTCTCTCTTTCTCTCTTTGTCCTATGAAAGAGGCAGTGGCAAATCATTTCTGAAATCTTGCCAAGAAAACTTCAAGGACCTGTCCAGGCATTTCCAAGAGTCAACGCTGACTCCAAGACGCCTCAAAAAAAAAAAAAGGCATTTGGTTTTTGAAATGAGAACACCATCAAGAACCACATGTAGAGATTTCAACCTGAAAACTCTAACAGCTTAATTATTGTTAAAATATCTTATTACAGAGAGGCTGTGCTCGCCAAACTTAGCATGTGCAGAACAAGAGATTCTTATTTGGGTTTTTTCCCCTACTTCAGATAAAAATCCGAGATGATTCAGCAAATTGTTTTAATAGCTGCAGGCACAGTTATTAAAAACCAGTTATTAAAAATGCTCTCTGTCTACTCCAATCAACGTCAGTAGGAAATTGAATTTGTCTATTTAAATCAGTTTCACAGGAAATCTCATTCAAAGACAAGAGAACAGTGTATGCTTTGGCAGAATTAAATGGTGAAAGTGTCTTAAGTAAATCTCTTGTCTATCTTCTATTTGATGTGGAAAATCCAGAATCTCTAAAAATGTTTCAATATCCACTGAAGGACTGTCTATTGCCTGATGAGTTGGCTACTCTTCCATACACTTCCATCCCAAGAGAATGACCGGCACATTAATGCAGTACTCATTTTATTCACAAAAATCCTTTGTGTACAAGAAGGTCAACCTATCTGTCCCCAACAAGAGCAAAGAACAGAACATGTCAAGAAGAGCTTAAAAGAGAGAAAGAAGATGCCAGGATAAAAGAAAAGAAAAAAGGGGTTCCAGAAAAAGCAAAGAATGACAGTCACTAGAACCAGAAGCAATGAATCCAAAGCTAACAGAGAACAGGTTCTCTGTATTTGTGAAAGTGGGCCCACCCGCCCTGGGTTATACCTTTATTTCTGCTTCTGAAGCCGAGCTGATTGGGGCAGCAAATTGAATTGCCCTTCTTTTTTTAAAAAATATTTTTTATTGATTTTTGACAATTTTTAGATACACACAACATAAAACAAGTGTATAGTGAAAAAGTGCCCGCCACCCGACAAACATACATACCCCACCACCAATCGGGGGTGTTTATTGTATAAACCATTTTTACCCAAGAGCAATGTATCTATTTACATATTATAGTGTGATTCCAATTTATTCCTTGTAGCTTGGTCTTGGATTCTACTCGCCATATATCATCTTACCCAGTTGTCTCAAGTCAGTTTCATTTTCCAAATTCATCCTTTTATCCATAATTTCAAATTGAATATGGTCCACCATGTACCTATACCAATTTTGCATTGTCCATTTCGTCGCATCCTTCCAACCCAAGACTATTACCGCCTGAGCGCTTTCTATCGCTGCTTGTTTTATTTTTCTAAATTCTCCCATCACATTACTTTTAACTAATACTGCAATTAGTTAATTAGTATTAATTGAATTGCCTTTCCACAGCTGTTTCATTTTATTTTATTTATTTTATTTATTTTTATTTTATTTATTTTATTTATTTTATTTATTTTATTTATTTTATTTATTTTATTTATTTTATTTATTTTATTTATTTTATTTATTTTATTTATTTTATTTATTTTATTTATTTTATTTATTTTATTTATTTTATTTATTTTATTTATTTTATTTATTTTATTTTATTTTATTTATTTCATTTTATTTCATTTTATTTTTTATTTTATTGTTCTATTATTTTATGTTATGTTATGTTATGTTATGTTATGTTATGTTATGTTTTTTATTTTATTTTATTTTATTTTATTTTATTTATTATTTTATTGTTTTGTTTTGTTTTGTTTTGTTTTGTTTTGTTTTGTTTTGTTAAACAGAAAAGAGCAAAGTAAAGATCCTCTCAGGTTTTAGATAGTACCATAAATTCTCTAGGTGTTTCCATGCAAGGGGTTCTTCCCAGATTCCTTACTATAGTTTCTAATTTTAAAATATGATTTAATTCAAAATAAAAAGATGTCATAAATCATTTGTGTTTTTAATTCATGCATACATTTTATATCGGTTAAGATTAATCATTAAATGAAAGAACGTTTTTGGCCTTGAATGTTGAAGGAGGCACACTTGAACGTCAAACAGATATGAAAGATTTTTGGCTTTACTGGTCACTGTTGTCAATGCAGGCAGTTGGTTGATGCTATGATTTAACATGCCTTCCTTCAGTCAATTGAAAAGTTCAACATAGACTGTGATAAACCTAAGTGTTTTTAGCATCAATCTTCTTGATAATCTAGCCAAGAATTTTGTTTCTGTTTGTGCAGCAACATATCATAGTTCCAAGGCCCTAGGCAGCTAGGCAACTCCAGGACTGCATTCTCTATCCAGAATTGTTCTAACTGATAAGATAATTTCAAGACAAACACAATGCTGGAACTATGGCCAGGACCCAGTATTTTCTGTTGCAGAAAATTATCTCCTGAAACTCCCCCCCCCCCCCCCCCTTACATCAGACTTAGCCACTTCCCTGTCAACATTGAGGAATCGATTAAAATAGAGATTTTCCTTAAGGCTTTTTCTTCTAATGTATGAATATTATTACCGTAGGACATTTTTGTTGTTGTTTCAAACCTTGAAAAATGTTTGATTTTTAAAATATACCATAGATGTTTAAATGCAGTATCTCAGCCCTGTTATTCTGGGTGTTCTTTCTTCCTCATCCTGGAATTAAACAGTATATTTTTGATATAAACAGCAGTGATTTAATTACTGAAATTAGTATACGCAGGACAGGCAGACCGACTGACTTAAGCTGTAGCATTCAAGGCCATTCCGCATTCAGCATTTGTGTTGAATCTGGAATGGTACTATGCTGATGAGTTCACACAAAGTCATCCTCCTTAGGCAGCTAAGCTGATTATCGTTCAGCTTGGCTGCATGCAGTTTAATTTTAAGCATTTGAAACACAAATTTGTGTCTTGCGATTTGTGACGGTAAAGCCGCATGGACCTTGGGGGCAGGTCTTTTTCCCATAACAAGAACTTTTGCATCACCCAGCTGAAGTTTGAGCTCTCTAGTAGATATAATAGCAAATGTGTTAGACATCTGAGCTAAGTTGTTCTAATGAGCATTACAATCCCTACACAAAAACAACAAAAGCTACCAAGCATGATTCCCCTATTTTTATATAGCATACACTTATTTATTCCACTATACTGTACAGACTCTGGGCGATAAATCATTGCTCTCTTTCTCTCTACAAATACATTCACGGTGATTATATATTGCAATTTATTACCATAGTTGCTATTTTTGGAAAATGTACCTATCTGGGGGTGAAAAAGGTTATCCCACCATTACAATTATCAGGGAATATGTATGCAAGAAATATGTCTTGATCATCCAAAAACATTTGCATCATACCAACAACTCAATTTGTTTTGTTGCAAAATGTACAGAAACACTTAGCCAACTTCAAAATAGTTTGGAGAGGCTGGAGAAATGAAACAATAATGTGTAAAATGCCTTCACCCTTAGGAAATAGTTACTGCATCTTTCTTGCTATTCCTTAAAAGCATTGGCCTATTTTATCAAGATGATTCAAATCCCTTCTTGGCTTGCCTCTACTCATAACCGTCCTAATGGCTGTCCTCTTCTCAGTTAAACACACCAATAGAAAATCTGTTTAGGAGAAGAAGGATGAAGTAGAACTTCAGCCTTGGCTGATATGTGTAGCAAATGGTGTCTATGTAAAGAAGCAAAAATATTTCATTCCCGCAATTATTTTCTGGTTTCATTTATTAAATAATCCTGATTAAACCAAAATGAGGGAGATGGAGGCAATATTATTCAATATTATATATGCATATATAGACACACACATATATATGACAGAAGAAAAATTATAAGAAACCCAATGAAACAAAGTTAACAAGCATTAATTATATTTGTTTGTCACTACTTTTGCCTTTAAGATTAAATACTTTGTGCTATTCAAAATACTTGTGATTTTACTTCTGGGACAAAGAGAAAAAGGTTGGGAAATTCCAAATTATGTTTGGATTGTATAATTGGACTTTATGCAAAAGGGATGACTGATGACGGGTGACTCAGTACACCCCATACAGAAATTAATTTTATTAACATATAAAATGGGGAAGATATATGATAGATACATTTGATTTAACCTTCCACAATTTTTGGTTTATTTATCTCACAGACTAACCTGCAAGTTTATGATTTACATGACAGAAATAAATCTGAGGCATGCTCTATATGTAGCACTATAGAATCTGCAAGATAAAGGAAGAAACAGTTGATAGGCATGATGTTAAGCAGACCTCTTTTCACAATTCATACCAAAAAGCTGTTAGCTCTGTTTCTGTGTCATCCATCTTATTAGACATTGCAGCATCTAATCCTACAGTCCCTTGGGCTAAATGCACATATGATTATATTGTCAGTTGAGCCATCTAGATATTTGAAGTTCAGCATACCTCTATTCAGGAAGCAATAAATACTGTATCTTTTTTATATCTCAATCTAAATAATCTACAATTAGTGATGGATTGATATGCATCTAACTGACTGTCAACTTGCAAAGCTTTCAAGTTGCCATAAGCAGGAAGGGGGGAGATATGATGGAGCTCCTTGGCTGCCCTAACTGAAACTACATTCCACAAATGCCTTTCTTGCTGATTGTGACCTAGGTTACTAGAATCACCAGGAGGGGTGTGGGTTTCACAGACCACCAATGTAGTTCATTGGAGAATGTGATTTATGACATGCCCAGAGAGTAGGTGGGGGAGACAGGGTCACAGGGCTGTAACCTATATGAGGTCAGTTCTGACTGCATCGGAGTATTGCTGGAATGTCGTTCCTAATAAATGACTTTATTTCTTTTGAAGCTTGGTTCATAAATTAATTAGGGCATCTTTCAGAAACTTCACACTGACCATTCAAATGAGGTTTAGAACAATTAGACCAGATTCCATTCAAGTTTATCATTAATTGGTTCCTGGATCCCACTTGACTCTGAATGCCCAAGTAAGTGTTTCTGAAGCTGAAGTACCAAATATCATTATTCCTGAAAAATGCTACTTTAGTCATACTAGTATATATTCCCGCTACATGACATGAGTACATATTTTAATGAAGAATGTCTGGAAACTATACTGAGTTCTAAATGCATTGGACAGGGAAAATACGTAGACAGCATATTCATCCGTTTACATGGTAAGGAAAAATGGGGCTTTCTCCTGTCTTTTCAGAGTTCATGTGGCCAAGTTTTGAAGTGAGTCAACGCTGACATGAGTGTGCACTAGATCAGATTTAAAACTTTATTTGGACTCAAGCAAATATGGTTTCCCTTTTTACACATTTTCTATGAAGAGAGATTGCAGGAACTGGGCATGGATAGCCTAGAGAAAAGGAGGGCCAGGGGGGACATGATAGCTGTATATAGGTATATGAGGGGTTGCCACAGAGAGGAGGGGGCCACTCTATTCTCCAGAGCACCAGAGGGCCGGATGAGGAACAACGGCTGGAAGCTGACCAAGGAGAGATTCAACCTAGAATTAAGGAAGAACTTCCTGACGGTCAGAACGATCAACCAGTGGAACAACCTGCCTGCGGAGGTTGTGAACTCCCCAACTCTGGACACTTTCAAGAGGAGATTGGACTATTGTTAATTTAGTAAATAAACCAATAAAAAAAATTATATATAAAAAAAGAGGAGATTGGACTGCCATTTGGCTGGGGTGCTTTAGGATTCCTGCTCAGGCAGGAGGTTGGACTTGATGACCTGCATGGTCCCTTTCAACTCTAACAATAAATAAATAAATAAATAAATAAATAAATAAATAAATAAATAAATAAATACCTGAATGTGAAGAGTCTAGAGAAAATAATGCTGTGTTCATAGCTTAACTTCTTAACTGTTTTAGCACTATCTATTTCAGATGCCAACCTGAAGCAGATTGTTTAAGAAGCTGTACCTAATGTGCAGTTTGGTGTCTTGTTTTTCACGATAAATCCCTGAAAGGCTTGTAACCAGAATCTGAAGAATTTCAACCTATCTACCTTTCCAAAATCCTTCCTCTGGTTCTAACATCCCCAGTAGTACATTGGATAGGACCATGAAGGAAGGTCTTTTGTGGGCCTGGGTGAGCTCTCCTGCTCATCTTATTGGCTTTCCAGAACTTATCAAAGAAAGAACAATCCAAACCAGAGGTGGGTTTCAGTAGGTTCTGGCCAGTTCTGGAGAACCAGTAGTGGAAATTTTGAGCAGTTTGAACAACTGGCAAATAACACCTCTGACTGCCACACCCCATCTATTCTTTGCCTCTTGAGTCCCAGCTGATCAGGAGGAAATGGGAATTTTGCAATAACCTTCCCCTGAAGTGGGGTGGGAATGGAGATTTTACAGTATCCTTCTCTTGCCATGCCCACCAAGCCACACCCACCAAGCCATACCATGCCCACCAAGCCACTCCCACAGAACTGCTAGTAAAAAAAAAGTTTGAATCCCACAATTAATCCAAACAGTTTTCAAAATGGATGGCTGTTTTCATTTTTTTTAAAAAAAACACATACCGTTAATAACTCACAAAACCAGGAAAAACAAATTACCCATAATAATAAGGAAGCTTCAGTCAAAAAAACCCTCTTTGGTGCAAAAACAAAACTGTCTATGTAGCTAACTTCAAAAGTTGCTACAAAACCATATGCTGACAGATAAAGGCAGAATGCATTAGTTATCACAGCAATCAAGAGGAAAACATAATACGCACAAAATCCATCCGGGGCCTTTTATAATTTTGTAAACAACAAACTTGAAGACTCAAGATCCATCCCACCACTAAAAGGGCCAAATGAGAAAGACTGCAACAATTAAACCATTAAGGCCAACACATTCTTCAGTTCAGTAGTTGTAAAAGCAATGATTCATGTCCCATATTCCCACAACTAATTTCAATGATCTACTACATGTCAATTTTACAGAAGATGTTGTTGAAAAGGCACTCCATAATCTAAAACCATCTCTGTATATGGCCCTGATGGACTATGTGCCTTCTTCTTTAAAAAGCTTTCAACCAGCATAGCAGAGCTTCTTAGCATAATCTATGAAATATCCTTCAGAACCAGCTCCTTGCCTAATTTATGGTCGCTAGACAGGATCATGCCTATCTTCAAAAAGGGTGATCCCCTGCCTATTAGAAAATTACAGACCAATCTCATTTTGATGCGCCACCTGCAAAGCCATAGAATCAGTCATAAATCAATCCATTATCCTCTACTTAGAGACAACAACCTACTCTCTAACAAGCAATTTGGTTTTAGAAAAAAACTCTCCTGCAATCTGCAACTCTTACACTGCAAAATCATATGGACCTTGACCAGGGTAAAACAATAGATGCAATTTATATAGACTTCTGTAGAGTCTTTGATTTAGTGGTCACAACAAACTACTGAAACTAAATCTTATGACATTTCCGGTTCCCTCCATAATTGGATAGCTGCACTCCTATCAAACAAACAACAAGTAGTCAAAATAGGGAACACCCTATCGAAACCTGCACCTATTAATACTGGTGTCCCCTAAGGTAGCATTTTAAGACGCACACTCTTTATATAAGTGACCTTTGCGATCATATTATAAGCAACTGCATTTCTATTCACTGACAATGTAAAACTATTCAACACCACCAACAATACTGCTACCCTGTAAAAAAACCTTAACTATGTGTCAGAATGGTCAAACAATTGGCAAATCCGAATGTAAACCAACAAATGCTCTATCTTGCACATTGGCGAAAAAAAATCAAAATACATGCTATGAAGATATGAGCTTGTAGATAACCCTCATTCTGTCAAGGACCTTGGGATGTAGCTGCCATAGCATGTTAGGATAGGATTTGATATCTGGACTTCTGACATAAATGCCTCATACACTCCGACTTCATTAGCCAGAACAGGACTGTACATAAAGGTCACAAAGTGAGTCTGCATTTCTGGTGAAATCTGCTTAGGAAGTGACTGGCCATAAAATGATTCAGTGGCTCTCCTCGAATAACAAGAATGTGTCAACAGGAAAAGAACTGTGTGATCAAAAGGCACAATTTACATTCCCTGGGGTAAACAGGACAAAGGCTGTGATAAAAAGACTTTGCTTTGTGGTAAACAGGAGATAGCCATATTAACAACAAAGGGGCCCAGGAAATTGGCCATGAGAGACATTTGTTCAGTAGAAACTAGTTACGTGCCATATGTAGATAAGAAAGACTTGGAAGTTGTGTCATATCTTAGAGTTACGTTATTGGATGTTTGTATATCACTTGACATGTACGTATAATCACTCCCAATTTGCATATTCCCCCAATAAAAGGGCGTGCACAGCTCTGTACTGTGTCATTTCACCCGGAGAGAAATGTGTCCAAGTTTTCTTTCTAGGATTCGCGTTTGTGAGTGACCCCCCATGGCTGGGGTTGCTTTAAGTCCCTTTGAAGACCTCGTTCCTTTCAGGGACTTAGCAGCACCCTCATTGGAGTACTCATCTCAAGAGCTCACTATAACAGCATTGCAAAAAAGCCACTAAGAGTTGTTAATCTAATCTTGCATAGCTTCTTCTCCAGTAATAATGAACTGCAAACTCTTGTGGGTGATCCTTGTCCACCTCAGGCCATGCCTGATTCTGAGGATGATGAACCCGGATATCCTAAGCTGGGGAAGCTGTCAGAGGAAGCTGAAACCAAGAGTGAGGTAGATAGTGATTTGGGAGAGATAAAGGGGGCTGATCTTACAATGGGAAGTTGGTCTCTGTCAGAGAGCGAGGGAGATATATCAGGGGATGATGCTTGGATTAATCCCACGCTATCGAAGGACGGCAAAAAAGAGAAGAAATCCAGAGTAAATACCTTTTACAGACCCACAGAGTAGTAGCTCTGTTGGTCTGTGAGGTCCCTTCCAGGATTAATAGAGAAGGGTGGTTGGGAAAGGGGTCTGACAACGTTTGTGTCAAAGAATGGCCAAGACTTTGTGGCATCCATGAACAAAAATGATAAAAATATTGAGTTCTGCTTCTCCGAGCTGTCTGAAAACTGCATCTGGGTGTTTGTAATGAAGTTCTGTGGTGAGCCTTTTTAATTTTAAGCCTTGAGTTCTTCACCTTGTAATCTAAAGAATTTGGAGAGGATCGGAATGTTTGACATGATTCCCACAGGTTGAGTTCAGCCAAGATAGACCGTACTGTTCTTGCTACTGGATTTCGCTTTGAAAAATATTCATATTATGTTTGTGTGAAAACAATAGAAGGAAAGTTTTATTTCAAGAGTGGATTTTTTGAGTTTTGGAAAATTACCAGTGACCAAGCATAGAACATGAACTAGGGCATATATAAACCCACATTGCATATCAGACATTAATACAATCAAATGAGTCCAGAGATATTTCACGAGATATTCTTCTGCTCGGAACAGAATACCTTATGCCAGAAACTAAATTTGGGGCTTAGACAACTTAGAAATGTGTAGTCTTCAATCTGACCTAAGTGTAGTGCATAAAATTATCTGCTACAATGGCCTACCTGTCAATGAATACTTCAGCTTCAACCACAACAATACATGCACACACATTTAAAAATAATATAACCATAGAGTATTTTTGCAATATTATAAATTTTAAAGTGTTATTCTTTATATTTTACTACTAGTTTAAGTAATTTGATATCTTATAGATAAGAGAATTTATTAAAGTTATATGAACTATAACATAAAGATAATAGAGTTAAATTTAACAAGAACATAGAATGTATGTGTTATATTTCTGTATTGATCTGATTATAGTTAGACTTTTTTTTGTATTAGTTAGACTTCTGGGATAAGTGGAGCAATGGTAGCTCCTTTAAATGTTGAATGTCGTTTGTCTTGTTTGTCTAATGAAAAACAATTTTAAAAAATTATTTAAAAAATACATGCACACACAACAGATACAAACTTAAGGTAAACCGCTTCAAACTCAATTGCAGAAAATATGACTTCAGCAACAGAATGGTCAATGCCTGGAATGCACTACCTGATTTTGTGGTTTCTTCCTCAAACCCCCAAAATTACCCTTAGACTGTCCACTGTCAATCTTCTCCATTCCTAAGACGTCTTTAAAGGGTGTGCATAAGCGCAGAAGCATGCCTAATATCCCTGTCCTATTATTCTTTTTTATTGTTTTCATTTCATTTATTCATAATCTTATTTATACTTATACAGTGGTACCTCATCATACGAACTTAATTGGTTCCAGGAGGAGGTTCGTAAGGTGAAATGTTCGTAAGATGAAACAATGTTTCCCATAGGAATCAATGTAAAAGCAAATAATGCGTGCAAATCCTTCAGGAAAATCCCAAACATTAGAAGGGAGGCGAACAGAGGGCAGGGAGGAGCAGCTAAAGGGGGCGGGTGGTAGAAGCAAGGCTAGGCTAAAGGGTGAGTGGGAAGGAAGAAAGGCAAGGGGGGCGCCCCTCCCTTTTCTTTCTTCAAAAGACACCGTTTCAGTGCCTTTGCAAGCACGTTGTTCTCTGCAAAAATTTTCCTCCCCCAAGCTGCCCCTCCCTCCTCCCTTTTCTCTCTTAAAAAGACACCCTTTCAGTTCCTTTGCAAGCACGTTGTTCTCTGCAAAAATTTTCCTCCCCAAGCTGCCCCTCCCTCCTCCCTTTTCTTTCTTAAAAAGACACCCTTTCAGTTCCTTTGCAAGCACGTTGTTCTCTGCAAAAATTTTCCTCCCCCAAGCTGCCCCTCCCTCCTCCCTTTTCTTTCTTAAAAAGTGTTCTGTCTGGGTTTTCCCAGACCTCAACACCAACTGAAAAAACAGCCAGACACTCTGGTAAAAGCCAAAAGTATTTTATAGCTGGAAAAAATAAGCACAAAGGAAAACCTGTCTTCACAACAGACAGGCTATAATACGTTACAGCAGGGTCCTGATGTCCAGTCAATACCATAAGCTTCTTGCTGGCACCCCCCCCCCAAGGTTTCAATAGTCCAAGGCACAAACCAGGATTGTAAGCCACCAAAGTTCACAGACAGGTCTCACGAATCTCCAAGATAAAACTCCACAAGCCAGGAAGGGTGGGTCCGCCTTTTATCCTTTCCCAAGAGCACCACACCCAAACCCAGCTGTGACCTCTAATGCTGGAAATACTTAGCCAATTGAGTCCGTCTCTGATTAGCTCTCCTTTGTCGCATATCTATGATGTCTTGAGCATTTTCCCCTAAGGAATCCAGGCTGCTTGCTGGGGAGAACTCCCCCTGGTGGGACTCTGGCTGTCCTTCTTCTCCAGCCTGGGATTCCTCTTCCTCGTCAGTCTGCACCTCCTGTTCCTCAGCCTCTCCCTCTGAGCTGGAAACCGACAGAAGGTCAGCCATTCCCGGAGGGGTCCCAGACTGAACCACAACAAAAAGACACCCTTTCAGTTCCTTTGCAAGCACCTTGTTCTCTGCAAAATTTTTCCTCCCCCAAGCTGCCCCTCCCTCCTCCCTTTTCTTTCTTAAAAAGACACCCTTTCAGTTCCTTTGCAAGCACGTTGTTCTCTGCAAAATGTTTCCTACTCCAAGCAGCCTCTCCCTTTTCTTACTTCAAAAAGGAAAAAAAGAAACTCCTTCATCCCAGCAGCAGCTGCTTGGGTTCGTAAGGTGAAAATAGTTTGGAAGAAGAGGCAAAAAAATCTTAAACACCGGGTTCGTATCTTGAAAAGTTCGTTAGAAAAAGCGTTCGTAAGATGAGGTACCACTGTATGTGTTATCTAGTACATGCTTGACGAATTAAATAAATAATTAAAATAAATAACTGTATTGTTTACTAGCCTATATACTTGCTAAGAAGACTAGCAACATAAGGAAAGGTAGGGAACAGATGTTGATATCCACAGTGAATGAGCATTATATTTCTTAAAGACCATCACTTTGTGCTCCTAAATTTCTAACATCTAATAATCTTCCCAAAAGATTATTTAGCCAAGTACTAAAGCAGTCCTGTACTTACTAAACTGACCTGGTCAGTTTGGAACTCCTAACAACTGTATCAGCAATGTCTTGTGCCTTAGCAATATTTTCTTCCTTTCTGTTCCCTTCTCTTTGCACTATTGGGACACAATTAACAAAAGTACATCCCATTCCATGCAATAAATTTTATCTTTAAATTGTATTGATTTATTAATCTAGAAATGTACCCATTTTGTATCCCTCCATTTTGCTTCCTGTCTAATGTTAAATGACTGCACTGAAATGAACTGAGGCAGGAAAAAAATGGAGTCACCAAGGAATGGACACTCTGTTGTCCATGCATTTCTTTATGGGGAAAATTTAGGTTTGGGAGTTACATGAGCTCATCTTTTCACCTTAATCTACCTCCCAGATCAATAAGTGAATGTCTTGATTAAAGAGCAGATGGCTCATAGAAAAAAATGCTGCTGTTTTAAAAGAAATATCCACGCCCCAGGCATGATGTTACTCTTTAACTCCCCAGGGCCTCAGTAATTCATCTCCTGTTTATTTTACCTACGTCAAAATGAAATCCACCATCAAAGGTATTTGCATCCTTTCTGCTTATACAGTATCACAGCCAAATGAAAGAATGATTATACATTCTTTGTCTTATCCACTCCTGCTACATCTCAACAACTTTTCTCCTCTAAAGCATTTTCTAAATATATCTTGCAGTTTATGCCTCTACAGAGGCCTTGTTTTTCCAGTGTAGGAAAATTCAGAATTGTTATATGTTATAGATAGATAGAGAGAGAGAGAGAAAGAGAGACAGACAGACAGACAGACAGACAGACAGACAGACAGAGAATGAATACACACACACACATAGTTGATTTTCTGCCAAATTGGAGGCAAGCCTCTAGCACAGAGGTTAACATCCTGCCTTGCATGCAACATGCTACAGGTTCAAATCCCTTGGGAAACTGTATTACTTTGTAGATTCTTTCTCTTCCTGATTGCAAGGGTTATAGATAAAGTTCCTGAGAGCAAAAAGATGACAGCAAATTTCACTCCCAATTTCTTAATTATTGCTCCTATTGAAACAATTGAAGCTGACAAAATACATATTGCTATGAATTCAGCAATTTTTCAGTGAGAAAAAAAGACATATTTAGCTCTAGCCAGACAATCAGTGTATTAGATACAATGACAACAGTCCCAGTTCCTAGAACATTGCCCCAAAATGTTGATCTACTAATCAACATTTACTAATGTTGATTACAACAAACCCACTAATTTGGGATCATTTTTGTAACCCCAATTTCATGGAAAAATCAGTATGAAAATTACTAGAGTTTCTTTTTAACTAACTTTTACAAAACAAGGTCAAATTGTTTGTTTGTTTGTTTGTTTCTTTCTTTCTTTCTTTCTTTCTTTCTTTCTTTCTTTCTTTCTTTCTTTCTTTCTTTCTTTCTTTCTTTCTTTCTTTCTTTCTTTCTTTCTTTCTTTCTTTCTTTGATTGATTGATTGATTGATTGATTTTTATGCCACACATCTTCTTAGGCTCAGGGCGGCTTACAACATGTTAGCAATAGCACTTTTTAACAGAGCCAGCATATTGCCCTCACAATCCGGGTCCTCATTTTACCCACCACGGAAGGATGGAAGGCTGAGTCAACCTTGAGCCGGTGATGAGATTTGAACCACTGACCTGCAGATCTACAATCAATAAATCTACAGATCTATAATTAATAAAATGAGAAATCCAGAAAATGCAAATATGGCATTGTCACTTATCCTTCCTATAATACCGGTGTTTTCTTTGGGGATATATGATCCCTTAGCAGCAATCAGGACCAGAGGACAAAGCAGATTTTAGGATCAAACCAAAGAGAGGGTTACATAGGGACACTTGAACAAATTTCTACTAAGATAGGATGCCCTCTTGTCACCTTTATGCCCGCCTACACTCCTTCTAGAATGCTAGAAGCTACAAAGAACATTGATTGGATGTTGTTGACACATTTTCCTCATCACATACTGATATCTTATTTTCTTTATTTGAAGCTATAACATTTAGATCACTTTTGCCCACAAGGTATATACTGCAAGACACCTGATGTTCCTCAGCATCCCTCAATATTCAACAAAGGAAAACTGCACTTATTTCGTGAACATAGAGTTAAACTTTAAAAGGAATCCAGGTATGCAACCTGCTTCAATAGAATATCTGGAGGCAAGTGTCTGGCATTATCAAAGCATGCCGCTACAAAGTACCAAATGCTAAGAATGTCAACTTTTCACATATATTACCCACAGGTGAGATATTCTGTTCCACCATCAAATAGATACTCTTAGTAAATATGCCAGGTTTGGGATAAAATATAGATGTTATATCAAGTCAATGAGAATGAATATCCCCAAACATATATATGCCATCCCTCTTACGCTTCAATTATTATGGTACTGAGAAAAGAGAACTCTATGTACATACTTTTCAATGTGAATAATGTTCCTTGGTCAAATTTGGAATCTTAGCTGCTTTCTTAAAACATATCTTGACCCTATGTTGCTATAACAAGTATGTGGATTACAGGAAGCAATTGATAAAGACCTTTAATCAAGGCTGGGTTTTTTTGGCCTCCCTGATTATCATTTGACTTTTAAAATTTATACTACAGCATAACATTTGGAAACACTATTTCAAATGTTTGAAAAAATGAGACTAATGGCAGAGACCATGGAAAAATTGTGTTGATTTGTTCTTCGGTTGTTAGAATGTTTACCTCATCTGCCTACATATTGCTATGGCTTTTATTGGTGTTAAATAATTATGAATTTGAGATGGGAAGACTTATAAATTGAAATAAATAAATGTAAGATCAGATATTGAATAAATATAAACCACATAGCAAGGGCTTGGATGAAAACCAGATAGCATAAATGTGATTCATGCTATTGAGTCTACGGAGAGGGGCGGCATACAAATCTAATAATAAATAAATTATACCTTTTATAATATTTAGTTTTATTTTGAAAATATAAGTAACTAGGTTTCCAGAATCTAGAGTACTTTCCCCTCCTTAAATAGACAGAGAGGGATAAACAGAAATAGGAGAGGAAGAACATCCACCTATAGCATTTGGGATTTATATACTAAATGTATCACAATTTGTTATAGCTCTTAGCTATAACGTTAAAAATAAATTACCACCCAAAATGCCATTTATTTATTTCAACAGCTCAGAGGAAGTAAACCCCTAATTTTAATCTACTTAGAATCCCTCTGGAACACTAATGTGGTAATGTATCATTTTTTCCTATTTTTCTTTGTGTTTCACACTAAACAGGGTTATTTCTAATGAATCACAACACTGATTTTTTTACATTTTACACTCCTATGGAGTTTCCTTCTGTAATTGTAGTTTTGTAATTCATTTCCAATTAATTACACTATTTAAAAAATAGAAAGACTTGCTATAATATGAAGCAGTATAGTCAGTATCCTTCTAACATCTGGAAACACTGCCAGAATGGAACCAGTGGTTTAGTAAAGCAGGTAGTTCTCTGAAGCATTGGGACCAATTTAGCAGCTTTTTGGTTTATAGATAAAGAATGTATTTTTATTTTATTATGATTGTATTAGATTTTATTAGATTTTATCACCTCCTCCTCATATTAAAAAACTAAAAGTTGACCAGCCTTCAATCATTTAATTTGCAAATTTACAATGTTTGCCACCGTGAAATGGCATCAGCAAATATTGTGGTCCAATTGGCAAAAGAAAGCTCATGACCATATTGATTGGAAAACTGCAGAAGAGGCCTTCATCCTGCAGTGGATGTACAATGGCTAGAATTATGAATTTGCCATAGAAATTAAGAGGTTATGAAGGATTTCAATGTATAAAAAGGAAGCAGAATTGTGCTTTACCCAGACTTCTCATAAACACTGTGCTTCTCTTATTCGAACAGTTGAGTTGAGTTGAGTTTATTATTTGTTTGTTTGTTGGATTTATATGCCACCCCTCTCCGAGGATTAAATTTTATTTATTTTTTCAGGCCTATATATGATTACAGAATAAGTATGAACATGATTGTGAATACATAAGATGTATAAGCATGGTTATGAGTATATGAGATGGTTAAAAATACATGGGGATTTTAGGACAGGGACAGTAAGCACACTTATGCACATGCACGACCCTTACAGACCTCCAAGGAATGGGGCAAGGTCAATGGTAAACAGTCTAAGGTTAAAATTTTGGGGGTTTGGGGAAGAAACTAGAGTCAGATCAAGTATTCCAGGCATTGACCACTCTGTTGCTTAAGCTGTATTTTTTGCAATCAACTTTGGAGGAGTTTATGTTAA